>NW_027267047.1:0-29758 GCF_963676685.1 Mytilus edulis
AAATATTCTTGTCTACTGGATAGTGAATATGAAATGGCTCGAAATAAACAATTTCCATCACCTGTGATAGTCTTGCAAGCAATTGGTGGTCCTATGTTATAAGAATTTGAAGAATTCTGTTTGGATATATACTTGCTTGGTATATTTATGATTTTACAAAGCTTCCTCTTTAAAAGTGTATGCAGGGGTATAAAATCATAAAAGATTTCAGCTGAAGACAATATTTCAATATCAGATTCATCATCCATAATAACCTCATTAATGTGTACTTCATTAATTTTATCAATGCCAATACTTTTATGAATGTTCAATTCGATTATTTCTGGTGATATGTTGTCGTTCAGAGTTATATTTTTTTGAGTTTTAGGAAGCTCATGACTATCTTTGTTTCCAGTTTGTAGAATTTCAGATAGTTTAAGTTCACTAGTGTTTATTTGTGTATGACTTTCTGAAAGTTCAGAGTTAGTTTTGATTATAGGTTGTTGTCCAAAAATAGAAATACTGACTCCTGTTACCTCAAACCATTGATCTTGACTTGCACCAGCAATCATGTTGCAACAATACTGGTATAGATGATCCAGACTGTTTAACTTTAAAAGTAAACTTTTACCATCACTGTCCTTTAAGCCAAGCTCATTCCGTGCATGAGAATCAAACAAAAGTAATTCTTGATTATGTTTCAAGGCTAAAAAAGTAGTGTCATATGCACATATAAAGCAAGCATCATAGTCTATAAGGGACTCTTGTAAAGCTTGGTCTAAAGGTAAAGAATTTCCAAATGAACTAAAATCTGTAGTTCCAGAAGTATCTACAACAGCTGTAATTGATTCTTTTCTTGATATTTCCAATAACTTTCCTGACATGTCTATCATACCTGGTAGGTCTGATACAAGTAAATGAGTATTATTACCATGAATATTTCTATATATTTCATTTCCATCAATCAAAACATTGTCTAAATACATAGGATCCCAATCATTTAGATCTTTAATTTTACTATGGGCAAGAGCTGATAAACAGTTTGCAACACATTGCTTCCCACTATCAATTCCAAATCTGGTATCTCCTTGGTGAAAACTACCTTGAACTACCCAATTATCAAAAACTGATCTAACCTCTATACTATCTTCAGATATGTTTCTTCTATTTCTATGACTATACAACTTTAGCTTATCATTCTCTTGTTTACATTCTGAAAAATCATTACAATCAAGCTGAATATTTTCAGTTTCAATAGCCATGCTTTCAGTCTTATCCAAGAATTCATGACTATTCATGTGTTCCTTATTAAAATTTGTATCCAATTGGATTGCATCATTCAAATTTGAAAGATTGTGTTTGATTTTAGAACTTTGTTTTGATATCATTGACTTCATCGATTCAACATCCAGATCTGTTTTCATTGATTCATTATCCATGTTTGTTTTCATTGATACATAATCCATATTTGTTTTAATCCATTCATAATCCATACTTGTATTAACTAAATCATAATCCAGATTTGTTTTCATCGATTCATTATGCATCTTTGTTTTAGTTGATTTAATATCTAGGTTTGAAATAAATGATTCAGAACCCACATTTGATTTCATTGACTTATTTAATTGGATTGATTTGATTGATTGTTTTAATTCAGATTTGACTGATTGTTGTGATTCAGATTTGATTGATAGATTTAATTTGGTAGATTCTTTAGATACTATTGTTTCAGTACTATTGATTGATTCATTATTATATGGACAATTTAGTGAGTCGACACTCTGATCATTGTTGGTAGGACAGTTTAGAGAGTTGACACTCTGGTCATTGTTGGTAGAACAGTTTAGAGAGTTGAAGCTCTGATCTTGTTTAATAGGACAGTTTATAGAGTTGACACTCTGATCTAGTTTTATAGTACAGTTTATAGAGTTGACGCTCTGATCTTGTTTCATAAGACAGTTTATAGAGTTGATGCTCTCATCTTGTTTTATAGGACAGTTTATAGAGTTGACGCTCTGATCTAGCAGTATAGGACAGTTTATAGAGTTGACGCTCTGATCTAGCTGTATAGGACAGTTTATAGAGTTGACGCTCTGATCTTGCTGTATAGGACAGTTTATAGAGTTGACGCTCTGATCTAGTGGTTTAGGACAGTTTATAGAGTTGATGCTCTGATCTAGCAGTATAGGACAGTTTATAGAGGTAACGCTCTGATCTAGCTGTATAGGACAGTTTATAGAGGTGACGCTCTGATCTAGCAGTAAAGGACAGTTTATAGAGGTGACGCTCTGATCTAGTTGTATAGGACAGTTTATAGAGTTGACGCTCTGCTCTAGCTGCATAGGACAGTTTAAAGAGTTGATGCTCTGATCATTGTTTGTAGGACAGTTTAGAGAGTTGACGCTCTGATTAGTAGGGCAGTTTAAAGAGGTGGCGCTCTGATTATCCACGGAGATGAGGTTTTTGTTATTGGCCTGCTTTATTCTTCTCTCTCTCATTCGATCTCTCTGCTCTTTCTTTTTACTTAAATCACTTTTCTTTCTTCCTCTACGTGGCATTTTCTACAAAATAAGAATAAAATTATATAAAACCCTGTTATGAAATCTAAAAGCAACATGTAACATTGTGTAAAGAGGATTAAAAGACAAGAAAAGTCCTGGAATATATATATTCTATTATCTAACAAGAATGTGTCCATAGTACAGTACACTCACACTTTTATTTTCAAAGTTGGGATATAAACTCTAATTTGGCATTAACATTAGAAAGATCATATCATAGGGAAAATGTGTACTAAGTTTAAATTTAAAGTTGATTAGACTTCAACCTCATCATAAACTACCTTGACCAAAAACTTAAACCTGAAGCAGGACATACGGAGGAACGAACGAATGGACAGATGAACAAATGGAGGGACGTACAGACCAGAAAAAATTATGACCCTTTACTATCACAGGAAGGGCATAAAAAGTGTTTGCGATCTTATAATATTCAAATACTTCAAACCAAACAACTCTGATAATCAACTTATGCAATATATAATTCTGTTATTCATTTGATATTTTTCTATACTTGAATTATTGGATGGGTTATTCTACAATGACAAAGGAGTAGAGGCAAATAAGGCCCTTATTCGGCCCAAATATTAGTGCAATTTGAAAAGCTACCATTAATATTCTTAACTTTTTCCCCACTACAATAAATGCATTTCCGAACAGTTCTCATAAACTAAACGTCTTGGGCAAAAAGGTGGCCTTAATGCCTCCTTTTTAATCTTTTACAAGATTTTTTTTCTTCGTTATATATATGTGATTTAATAACAGAAAAAGCTGTATTAACTTACCACAACTATTTACCACTTCTTAATAAAATTAACAAGCTTTTACAGTCAGCTTCAAATGTAATCTATACCCTCACTTCAACAAGTCAGAACTGAAGAAATACCTGTTAAAAGAAATGTTATCAGTACATGTACTTGACTGTTTCATGTTTGTCTTTTCTATATTTTCATAATTTTCAAAATATAGCTTGAGAAAAAAAATTGACATGTATTAACAGTTCCTATTGTATTCAAATCAGTGAACATGAATTTTACAGTTGTATTGTAAATTCGCCTTTAAAAAAGTATTTCTGAGTAGCTGCCCTTTGGGTTATATGGCAGAGTAGAATGAATCTGAATTAAACATATATATTCTGGGTTTTTTTTGGTTTTTTTTTTAATTATAAGATGAAGAAGAGGCTCTCAAGAGCCTGAATCACTCACCTTGATTTTTGGCATTTATCTTTCGTTTTAGAGTGTCACATTTCATTGTAGTTTGTTATTAAATAAAATTGTGTAAAACTGTTCTTGAAGGGCAATAACTCTTTAAGGGGTCAATTGACAATTTTGGTCATATTTATTAGTAGATCTTACTTTGCTGATCATATTTGCTGTTTACAGCTTATCTTTATCATTAATACTATTCAAGATAATAACCATAAACTGCAATATTTCCTTAAAATTACCAATTTAGTGGCAGCTACCCAACAATGGGTTATTAGATCCATCTGAAAACTTCAGGGCTGATAGAACTTTACCTTATGAATACTTTTACCCCCTGTCAGATTTGCTCTAACTGTTTTGGTTTTTGAAATATAAGCAAATAACTGCATTTTACCCCTATGTTCTATTTTTAGCCATGGCAGCCATGTTTTTGACGAAACAGAAAATAAAACACAAACTTTATACTAGACATCCTAAGGATCATTCAGCTTAAGTTTGGTTGCAATTATTTCAATGGTTTCAGAAAAGAAGATTTTTTAAAGTTCGAAAACATGATAAACAAATTTTGTAAAATTGTCCTTAAAGGGCAATAACTGTTTAGGGGTCAATTGACAATTTTGGTCATATAAACTTATTTGTAGATCTTACTTTGCAGAACAAATTTGCTGTTTACAGTTTATCTTTATCATGAATACTATTCAAGATAATAACCAAAAACTGCAAAATTTCCTTAAAATTACCAATTTAGTGGGCAGAAACCCAACAATGGGTTATTAGATCCATCTGAAAACTTCAGGGCTGATTGAAATTTACCTTAAGAATACTTTTACCCCTTGACAGATTTGCTCTAACTGCTTTGGTTTTTCAGATATAAGCCAAAAACTGCATTTTACCCATATGCTCTATTTTTAGCCATGGCGGCCATGTTTTTTGACCAAACAGAAAATAAAACATAAACTTTATTTTAGATACCCTAAGGATCATTCAGCTTAAGTTTGGTTTGAATTGGTTCAGTAGTTTCAGAGAAGATGTTTGAAATAGTTTACACCAGACGGACGAGAACGACGGACGCCAAGTGATGGCTACAGCTCACAGTTCCTTCGGAACAGTGAGCTAAAAACAATTACATAATTTCACACAAATCAGTTACATTTTTTTTTCAAAATTTGTGTATTTCATTAAAGATCTAGACAATTGTGTTCTGTTACTTTACAATTCAAGGTAACGCCACAGAAGATCTACCTTAAGTGCTGTACTTTCTGAATATATTATATTAGCTTACCACAATGTTTACTATAAGTTCCAAAATCAAAGAAACCAGCTTTTTTGGTCAGCTTAATTAAATCAAAAACCTCTGTTACTCCAACTAGTAAGAACTGAAGTAGGCCTGTAAATAAAAATGTTATTGGTAAATGTAACTTTAATTTAATACTACATGTATTCATGAGATGTATTTATATAACAACATGAACAATGTCTACTGTTGTACATAACTTTATCATTGCTTGAGAAAAAAAATACCTAGTACATGTGTATAAAGTTATCATTACAATAAATTGACTTTATTTTTCACAAGACTTGCATGAATTGACATGATTGAGAGCATTCTGAGAGTATTGCCTGGTAATATGTAGTGACACTAGTCCCCTACCAGTAAAAGTAATGGAACAAAGTGCTTAATCTTAATCAATATTTTGTGATATTATTAATTTTGTATATTTTAACTAACTTTAATTTGTTCTGGGTTAGTGACACGACTATATTTTTGATAGGACATAGTACGGTTATTTTTAGAAGGTCTTAAAACTGATATACTTTGTGATGTCATCTAACATGCCTTATGAATTTCATGAAATGGTTAAAAGTGTTTAACTAGTATGTTGTTATAGTAAAAGGGGCTTACCGAAAAATGTATATGATACCTTTAAAATTCAACAAAATTAAATGATAAAAAATAGAATATAAGTACCGACAATTTTGATACAAGTCTGATAGGAAATTAATAAAATAAGTATAGATACATGTATGATAGCACCATAGTTATTACAACTATGGCAATTCAACAGTTTAGAAAATATGTCTTGTACATAGTTTGCATGATGTTGAATAACATTAATTTTATCTATTTTATCTCAGCTGAATGACGACTGAGTGCGGGAGTTTCTCCCTACATTAAAGACCCATTGGTGGCCTTCGGCTGTTGTCTGGTCTATGGTCGTGTAGTTGTCTCTTTGACACATTCCCCATTTCCTTTCATCAGTGTCTCTTTGTTGTGGGATGTATAAGTACCCAGCCACGTCCACTTGTCTTTTTTGTATTTTATCTATCTGATGGGTTAAGCCTTTTACAACTGATTTTTATAGTTCGTTCTTATGTTGTACTGTTACACGACTGTCCCAGGTTCGGGGGAGGGTTGGGATCCTGGTAATATGTTAACCCTGCCACATTCTGTATGTGTGTGCCTTTCCGAAGTCAGAAGCCTGTAATTCAGTGGTTGTCGTTTGTTTATGTATTACATATTTGTTTTTCATTAATTTTTTGTACATAAATAAGGTCGTTAGTTTTCTAGGTTGAATTGTTTTACATTGTCATTTTGGGACGGGGCCTTTTATAGCTGACTATGCAGGATGGGCATTGTTGAAGGCTGAACTGTGACCTATAGTTGTTAATTTCTGTGTCATTTGGTCTCTTGTGGAGAGTTGTCTCATTGGCAATCATACCACATCTTCTTTTTTTGCTTCACATCACGGTGCGGAGCTATTAGTTTCAGTCGAAATACACGCCATCTTGAATAAATTACTTATCATGTATAGATTCTGATTGGTTGAATAATAATGAGGCTGAGATTGATACAGCAACAGCTATTGGCTTAAATGAGATAAAGAATTACAGACTTTTCTCGTCCAGGATAAGACATCAAATGCCAGAAAATTAACAATGATTAACTATGTGTATTTCAGTTCTGATCAACTGTCTTTAATTCATGTTCCTTTTATTATGCATACCTTTCACAGATAAATTCAATATTGAAATATCAATTATTAATATGTGTTTAATTGCTTTGTTACTCTGCAATTTGCATGTTTTGCTTTGCTAAATAATGTTCCTATACAATGTTTACAAAAATGTATTGTCTGTATTTTATAACTTCTGACAATATATAGGCACACCTCCAGAACGGCACACCTCAAGAACTGTGTCTAAATCTATAATTGTTTTAATTTTCAACAAGAAATTTAAATTTTTTAAAGGCATGGGTGTTTAACGCACACTCTTAAAGTACATCCATTTTATATCAATCAATATCTAAAAATACTACATTTCCAATACTAATTTAACAACCACATGCACACATATAACCTTAAATTAGTGTAAACCAAAGCAGTACATAGCTTTTTTAGAAAGCTAATACATGTACTTGTATATGTAAAAGTTTCATAGTCAACCATGGTCAATGAACCATGATGAGGGGGTTGGGCTTTATAGTCTCCATGGAAATAAGATGTGCTTATGCTTATTCATTGTACAACTGAATATTAATAAACATTGGCCTACCACTAATGGTTTTCCTTGAACTGACCTAATCACAAACTAATAATACATGTAAACTTTAGCAAAATTTTCAAAGTCAATAGACCATGACTAAGGAGGCAGAGCCATATAATCTCCATTGAAATGAGATATATATGCCAATGGTACATGTAATACAACTGCATACCAAATATCATTGACCTACATGTATAGCTGCCACTAGTCGTCAATGGCGGATCCAGAAATTTTCATAAGTGGGGGCCCACTGACTGACCTAAGAGGGGGCCCGCTCCAGTCATGCTTCAGTGATTCCCTATATAAGCAACCATTTTTTTCCAAAAAGGGGGGGGGGGGCCCCTTAATCCGCCTCTGGTCGTTCCCCAAAAACTGACCTTATCACAAACTAATACATGTACATGTAAACTAAGCAAATTTTCAAAGTCAATAGACATTGACTGAGAATGAGGGGGCAAATAATCTCCATGGAAATGAGATATGCCAATGCTTATACAGCATACTAAATATCATTGACCTGCCACTTGTGGTTAACCATAAACTATACATTATCACAAACTAATTATTAGCCTTACAAGTCATTCAAGTGGCATTTCAGTTAATTGCATAGAAAACAAGTGAAACTGCGAGCTACTGCTCACTGATGATACCCCCGCCGCAAGTGGATAATATTAATAGTGTAAAAATATGCAAGTGTTCGGTAAACAGGAAGTTGTCGAGTGATGAATCTGAAAACGCATCACACGGTATAGCTGACTTATAAAAATCCTGAAACCAAATTTCAGAAATCCTTGTATTGTAGCTATAGTTCCTGAGAAAAATGTGACGAAAATTTTTAACTTGGTTATCATGTGTAAAATCATACAAGTGTTCGGTAAACAGGAAGTTGTCGAGTGATGAATCTGAAAACGCATCACACGGTATAGCTGACTTATATAAATCCTGAAACCAAATTTCAGAAATCCTTGTATTGTAGTTCCTGAGAAAAATGTGACGAAAATTTTCAACTTGGCTATCATGTGTAAAATCATACAAGTGTTCGGTAAACAGGAAGTTGTCCAGTGATGAATCTGAAAAGGCATCACACGGTATAGCTGACTTATATAAATCCTGAAATCAAATTTCAGAAATCCTTGTATTGTAGTTCCTGAGAAAAATGTGACGAAAATTTTCAACTTGGCTATCATGTGTAAAATCAGACAAGTGTTCGGTAAACAGGAAGTTGTCAAGTGATGAATCTGAAAACGCATCACACGGTATGGCTGACATATTAATGTTGATACCAAATTACAGAAAGGGTGGATGTGTAGTTCCTGAGAAAAATGTGACGAAAGTTTCATTGGACGGTACGACAGATAGAGGTAAAACAGTATACCCCCCCTTTTTTAAAGCGGGGGTATAATAATCGCCACCTTGATATGCTTAGTTCAAACTGATGAGCATGTGCAGAGTTGGTATGTGACATTACAGGTCATTTAAAAAAATATATACAGTATATGGTTGAGGAATTTCATACGTGAATCATTTTATATTATTATTATTTTCAAAAAAGTGCATTCACCTCTATTAACTTATTAAGCAATTATTATATTTTCACAATTTCAACACTCCTTTCCAGCAAATAACCTGTATAGCCCTCCCTTACTTACAGTTACCTATTTACTGCCTCGCACATACACATGTATATAAAAAACTAACCAGGTTCAAGAAACAGTATTACATCACTGTGCAAGTGGTAAATACTGCATTTCAAAGGCAGTTCAATACACATTTATCATGTTTATTGTTAAAAATGATAACAGACTGCGTTACAATGTATGTGTAGTTGAACAACTTACTTTAATCAAAGCGTAACAATGTACATTGTAATTTGTACATGTTCCAGACCATATGAGTACGTGTACCGTCTGGACCGTATATGAGTATTTTGAAAAAGTATACATACTGTCCAGACGGTACATGTACAGTTCAAATACTCATATGGTCTGGAACATACAAACATGTACAGGTCATAGAAACAAATCTATTTTAGAACAATTTGTTCTAATTTTGTATCACAGGTAAAGCATTGTAAAGGAAACGTTGGTACGCAAATAAACTAAAACAAAATGTGTTTATAAATTTTATAAAAAGAAGACAAAATACAATAACCATGATAAAACTTTAATATTAGATATCTAAACAATCATACAATGTAGGTTAGTTAGTGTGTAAAACTTCATTTCTGGAAGCATAATTTATCAGATAAAGGCGCACCTGTATCCCTGCTCTATTAAATTAAAGTTACCAGCACTTTCACAATTGTCATTCTGTAGGGTAGTATACTTTAGAAATAATTTATGTTCCGTATGTACATAATTTTGATTCCTGTACGACTGAGGCAGGGTAACCATCTTATTATATTTCAATTTCCCAAATATTTTGTGCAGTATAAATTATTTTTTCAACATATATATGTCATTGTATGTTGAAGAGGAAAAATACAAGTAGTTAATTTATTATTATACTAACACTTATTTGTGGCAATACAAATATTCGGCGAATGTTTCAACAAACATTAACCCAGTGTATCCCAAACTTTGTCTGACTGACAAAATGTCAGACAAGAAATTCTTTCGGACAGACAGAACTTTCAAGATTTTTTAGTTGAAAAAAGTTCTTTCTTTTTCGGTCAGGCTAACTTTATAACGGTTTGGCTAAGACTGTGTAACTATTCTGTTCAAATAATAAAAATTATACAACTAGAATACAATATTTTCTTAAAGAAGAAAATTAAAATCAGGGCGAACAGTCTCTGGGACGAACGTGAATCAGGACGAACGGACCCGGATTCATATTTCTCCATTTGTTATGATAAGTTTACCCTAAAAAGATGTTAAATTTGAAATATCAATAGGAAAAGATGATATGAATACCTCTTAAACAATGAGTGACGATACATTCAGTCTTTTTTCAAATGTGCTTACCGCGTATAATAAGATTATCTTTTTCAAAACAGCTCGAAATCTTCTATGCCACAAAGCCTGCACAGGAAATCAAATCAAATTTTTAACGTGTAAACCAAAGTCGGAGAGAATTCCGCATTTTTGTGGCTCATACCATGGACTATATATATAAACAAGTACACACCCGTGATATCGCGGGTCCGTGACTGAATTAAAGTATATATATTTAAGCCTTGTTTTAGTAATTGATATTGTCATCTGATAAAGTTATGTCGATTATAAGATACACAGTTTTCTCTGCTTTCAAACATTTGTTTGAACCCGTCGACCCGGAACTTTAACTTCAATTATTGGTAATATTAATTATTTGCAGAAGGTCCTGGCTATCCAGGAATGGAGTATTTTTTAATCAACAACATTGTCCTATATTAGTTATCTTAGAAAGTATTGCTGATTGCTGAATAAAACTACAATAGGGAACAATTTGACAATGATTGAATTTAGTAGTGTCAGCCCTTTGATTATTACCCGTGTGTATATCAAAATCATAAACACACCGTTTGGTGGTGCGCCTGTCAAATGCGGAACGTACAGATAAGTTTATAGGTAACAGGTGAATATACTATTGGTATCGGTATCGGATTTGACCCGGAACTTGGTAATTATTGGCAATATTAATTATGTGGAAAACAAAAGGGTCTGGAGTGGGGTAATTTTTAATCTACACCATTGTCCTATATAAGCTATATATAGAGTTGAATTCTTTGATTTGTCGTTTTTACCCGATGACGGCTGACAAATTGGACCTCGTAATTTTAGTATTATAGATACTAATAAGAAATATTATATAGTATAATAGTCCCAGGATATACGAATATATTTTATTGCTTAATGAAAACATAAAACATTACTATAACAATTTTTAAAATAGCAGGTATGTTAATTATGTAGCCGGCGGGGTTTTTACAATGTGTATTTTCGGTACCGTATTTTCAGTGTCAACTTTAACATATTTTACCCCAGTCCGTGTGAAGAGTAGATATCGGAATCCTAGCCGAGTCTCTGATCCTTCATATATGGCTTTGCAAAACTTAACACTAGCAAGTTTACATAGTTTATTAGTAAATTACATAATTCAACAAATATCAACAATTTGTACAGATAAAAACATGAAACATGAATATGAAAAGCAAGTTAAAATTCACATAAAAGTGACATAGCTTAATCTGTCATTTTAACCTTAATTGTCTAGATAAGATGCATTATGTAATTTTAGACACAATAGCGACATTGTGTCTCAGTAGATGCAGTGAAATGCATAACACCTTTCGTGAAGACAAAGCCTTTCGTGTAGACAAAGCCTTTCGTGTAGACAACACCTTTCGTGTACACAGTGCATTGGCGGATCCAGGGGGGGGGGGGGGGGGGGGGGTGGGTCCGGAGGTTGGAACCCCCCTTTTTTTGGCCGATCAATGCATTGAAATAGGGACATATAGTTGGGGTGGGGTGGGGTGGGGACGTTGAACAGACAACATGTATAGAGACAGAATGCACACATTAATTTAATGTAATTTCTTTTGTCTTTGTAGGAAATTGACATTTTGATCACAGTTCACCAGCAGTGCATGATTTGGATTTAATTGATCCGGTGTAACTTTAAAACACATTTAAGAATTATTTTCTGATAATTTACATTTTTCAGCACCTGTTTGTAACACAGATATAAGTATTTCAATCTAGGAGCGGACATTTTATTGTAGGATTTCACTGAGATTTACGGACCTAGCAATCGATTTTTATGGCATTGCCATTTCTTTTCTTTAGGAAAAGTCTTGAAAGATATCGGCACCACGTTGTTTTATGAACCTTTAGTACATGTATGCCCTGCTGACTGTAAATGTTGGGGTCGATTGGACTTGTAGTTTCAGAGTATAACTGATAACAAGGAGGTGGATTTTTTTTTCACAAGAGATGTAAGAACAATATTAAAATTCAATTCTTCCGAATAATTGAGAGTTTTTTCCTTCCATATTGTTTTAAATATACTGTCATTAATAAACTGTCATACATATTGATTGATTGATTGGTTGGTTTATAACTTAAACACTTGGGATAGGGTCTCTTGACAAAAACAAATGAAACCTTGGACCCCGTATTAAACAGACGAGACGGAAACATGCATGCAATGATTGATTAGTTGGTTGATTGATTTATTGATTGGTTGGTTTATTGGTTGGTTTGTTGGTTGGTTGGTTGGTCGGTTGGTTGGTTGGTTGGTTGGTTGATTAAACACGTTGGATAGGGTCAATTGAAACAGCGAAGAAGAAACAAAGAAGATCTTGGACCCTATATAAAACACATGAGACGGAAACATGCATGCACTGATTTATTGATTGATTGATTGATTGATTGGTTGGTTGGTTGGTTGGTATTCAAACACACATAAAACTCTTTAAAAGTGCCAAAATCACATAATTTGCCTCTTAGTACATGACCTTGACCTTTGACCTGGTGACCTTTGTCAAGGTCATTGCTTCACAATGTCATTGCAAAAGACCCTATGGGTCAAGGACATTTTGTTTAAGAGTTTTGCCTAATAATAGCTTTATATAAACCATCAATGGGGATTATGTCCCTTACACAATGGTAAAACCAATACAGTCATAATGTAACAAAGTTGCCCCTTGGAGTACCAAGCATTTTTCACTATTTAAATTTTCTGTATTTATAACCATTCCAAAGTTATGAGGAAATCAAAGACCAATAAAAATCTAAAATACGACCTTGACCTTTGACCTTGACCTTATTTTCATTTTTTTGGACCAAGGATTTCAAATAAAAAAACCGTAGGTCTCTATCACTTATGGTTTTTCAGTTAGAAATGCATATTCTTATATCAAACATAAAAGGGGGGATAACTGTCATATGGAATCTATATACGGCTTCTGTCAAAATAAAACAGAACATCCTGAGGATATAACGAGCAATTTGGAAAAATAAATTTGTCGGTTTCTTATACGGTTGCGAAGCCTTAGAGATAACAAGAAAAACAGTGTTCGGAGAGATAACTCTTATATGGGAAAGTATTCGGTTAAGCAGAGTTGGTTTCAAAAGCGTATATACATTGTACTGTTCAATATCATATTCCAAATATCTAAGCGACATTTTGCAAAACAAAAAAACAGCGAAGGAAAAAAATTAGGCGGAAGAAAAAAAAAAAAAAAATAATAATAAATATAGCTACTTCTGGTTTACAAAAGGTCACTTCCGGTTGTCTTTTTCTAGATCACATTGCTTGCAACCTAATTTAAAAAGTCCCAAGTCTTGATCATCTATACATATGAGGTAAAAGCAAAGGTCAAAATCTAGAACGTTACATTTACCTATGACCTTGAGCTCAATTTCGAGGTCATCAACCAAGGACCTCAAATCAAAAGACTCTAGGCCTCTACTATATATAGTTAATGAGTTGTATTACCTTACAACTAATATTGGATATAAAAGGGGGCAAAACTGGCATCAAAGGTCTACGTACTTTTTCGACTAAAATCTACGTGTTACCACATGTCGCAACTAACAATTTAGTAAAAATAATTTGTCGATAAGTTATACGGCTTTTGAAAATAAGTGAAAATCAGCCAAAATCAAATTTTATAATATGACCTTGACCTTTGACCTTGACCTTATTTTCATTTTTTTGGACCAAGGACCTCAAATCAAAAGACCCTAGGTCTCTATCACTTATGGTTTACCAGTTAGAAATGCAAATTCTTATATCAAACATAAAAGGGGGGATAACTGTCATATGGAATCTATATACGGCTTCGGTCAAAATAAAACAGAACATCCTGAGGATATAACGAGCAATTTTGAAAAATAAATTTGTCGGTTTCTTATACGGTTGCGAAGCCTTAGAGATAACAAGAAAAACAGTGTTCGGGGAGATAACTCTTATTTGGGAAAGTATTCGGTTAAAACGAGTTGGTTTCAAAAGCGTATAAACTGTTCGATATCATATTCCAAAATTCTAAGCGACATCTTGCGAAACAAAAAAACAGCGAAGGAAAAAAATTAGGCGGAAGAAAAAAAAAAAAAATTAAAAACCAATTGTTCAGAGAACAATTGAAGGTCTTTCAACCAATAAGGATCTATTTACATATAATAATATTAAAATTCAGTTGAAAATGTCAGTTCCTATGGCTTAATGATGTATAAATATGAATTTCAAGCAAAGGTCAAAATCTAGAACGTCCAATTAACCTATGACCTTGACCTCAATTTCAAGGTCATCAACCAAGGATCCCAAATCAAAAGACCCTTGGTCTGTATTATGTATGGTTCATGAGTAAAATCACTTTACGCATAATTCTAAATATAAGAGGGGCGAAAACTCCCATTTATTGTCTACGCACCCTTGCAACCAAAATTTATAAGATTCGACATGTCGCAACTAACAATTTAGTAAAAATAATTTGTAGATATCTTATAAGGTTAATGAAAATAAGTGAAAATAAGCCAAAATCAAAATTTAGAATTTGACCTTGACCTTTGACCTTGACCTAATTTTCATTTTTTTGGACCAAGGATCTTAAATCAAAAGACCCTAGGTCTCTATCACTTATGGTTTACCAGTTAGAAATGCATATCACTTATATCATATACAAAAGGGGGAATAACTCTCATATGGAGTCTCCGGATCGCCTCGATAAAAAAAAAACATAACATCCTGAGGATATAACGAGCAATTTGGAAAAATAAATTTGTCGGTTTCTTATACGGTTGCGAAGCCTTAGAGATAACAAGAAAAACAGTGTTCGGGGAGATAACTCTTATATGGGAAAGTATTCTGTTAAGCAGAGTTGGTTTCAAAAGCGTATAAACTGTTCGATATCATATTCCAAATATCTAAGAGACATCTTGCGAAACCAAAAAACAGCGAAGGTTAAAAAAGTTGGCGGAAGAAAAAAAAAAATAATAATTAAAAACCAATTGTTCAAAGAACAATTGAAGGTCTTTCAACTAATAAAGATCTATTTTGACATGAAAATATTAAAATTCAGTTAAAAATGTCAGTTCCTATGGCTTTATGATGTATAAATAGGAATTTAAAGCAAAGGTCAAAATCTAGAACGTCCAATTAACCTTTGACCTTGACCTCAATTTCAAGGTCATAGACTTAACATCTCGAATCAAAAGACACTAGTTCCTTAATATGTATGGTTCATGAGTAATATCACTTTACGCATAATTCTAAATATAAGAGAGGCAAAAACTCCCATTTATTGTCTACGCACCCTTCCAATCAAAATTTATGAGTTACGACATGTCGCAACTAACAATTTAGTAAAAATAATTTGTCGAAATCTTATAAAGTTAATGAAAGTAAGTGAAAATAAGCCAAAATCAAAATTTAAAATTTGACCTTGACCTTTGACCTTGACCTAATTTTCATTTTTTTGGACCAAGGATCTTAAATCAAAAGACCCTAGGTCTCTATCACTTATGGTTTACCAGTTAGAAATGCAAATCACTTATATCATATATAAAAGGGGGGATAACTCTCATATGGAGTCTCCGGATAGCTTCGGTCCAAATGAAACAGAACATCCTGAGGATATAACGAGCAATTTGGAAAAATAAATTTGTCGGTTTCTTATACGGTTGCGAAGCCTTAGAGATAACAATAAAAACAGTGTTCGGGGAGATAACTCTTATATGGGAAAGTATTCGGTTAAGCAGAGTTGGTTTCAAAAGCGTATAAACTGTTCGATATCATATTTCAAATATCTAAACGACATCTTGCGAAACAAAAAAACAGCGAAGGTAAAAAAAGTTGGCGAAGAAAAAAAAAAATAATAATAATTAAAAACCAATTGTTCAAAGAACAATTGAAGGTCTTTCAACCAATAAGGATCTATTTTGATATGAAAATATTAAGATTCAGTTGAAAATGTCAGTTGCTTTGGCTTTATGATATGAAAATATGAATTTGGAGCAAAGGTCAAAATCTAAAACGTCCAATTAACCTATGACCTTGACCCCAATTTCAAGGTCATAAACCAAGGATCCCAAATCAAAAGACCCTAGGTCAGTAGTATGTATGGTTCATGAGTAATATCACTTTACGCATAATTCTAAATATAAGAGGGGCAAAAACTCCCGTTTATTGTCTACGCACCCTTCCAATCAAAAATTTTAAGTTACGACATGTCGCAACTAACAATTTAGTAAAAAGAATTTGTCGAAATCTTCTAAAGTTAATGAGAATAAGTGAAAATAAGCCAAAATCAAAATTTAGAATTTGACCTTGACCTTTGACCTTGACCTAATTTTCATTTTTTTGGACCAAGGATCTTAAATCAAAAGACCCTAGGTCTCTATCACTTATAGTTTACCAGTTAGAAATGCATATCACTGATATCATATATAAAAGGGGGGATAACTCTCATATGGAGTCTCCGGATAGCTTCGGTTGAAATGAAACAGAACATCCTAAGGATATAACGAGCAATTTGGATAAATAAATTTGTCGGTTTCTTATACGGTCGCGAAGGAGTAGTGGCCACAAGAAAAACAGTGTTCGGGGAGATAACTCTTACAAGGTCAAGTTTTTTGTTACGCGGTGTCAGTTTCAGAAGCGTATTAACTGTTGGATATCATTTACCTTATATCTAAGCGATATCTTGTGAAACAAAAAAACAGTGAAGGAAAAAAAAGTTGGCGGAAGAAAAAAAAAAAAAAAAATAATAATAATAATAATCAGAACAAACCCTATAGGTCTTTCACCTGAAAGGTTGAAAGACCTAATAATAATAATAATCAGAACAAAACCTATAGGTCTTTCAACTGAAAGGTTGAAAGACCTAATAATAATAATAATAATAATCAGAACAAAACCTATAGGTCTTTCAACTGAAAGGTTGAAAGACCTAATAATAATAATCAGAAGAAATCCAATAGGTCTTTCCACGGAAAAGTGGAAAGACCTAATAATCAGAACAAAACCTATAGGTCTTTCAACTGAAAGGTTGAAAGACCTAATAATCAGAACAAAAACAATAGGTCTTTCAACTGAAAGGTTGAAAGACCTAATAATAATAATTAAAAACCAATTGTTCAAAGAACAATTGAAGGTCTTTCAACCAATAAGGATTTATTTTGATATGAAAATATTAAGATTCAGTTGAAAATTTCAGTTGCTATGTCTTTATGATATAAAAATATGAATTTCGAGCAAAGGTCAAAATCTAGAACGTCCAATTTACTTATGACCTTGACCTCAATTTCAAGGTCATAAACTAAGGATCCCAAATCAAAAGACCCTAGGTCAGTATTATTTATGGTTCATGAGTAATATCACTTCACGCTTAATTCTAAATATAAGAGGGGCAAAAACTCCCATTTATTGTCTACGCACCCTTCCAATCAAAATTTATAAGTTACGACAAGTCGCAACTAACAATTTAGTAAAAATAATTTGTCAAAATCTTATAAAGTTAATGAAGTAAGTGAAAATCAGCCAAATCAAAATTTAAAATTTGACCTTGACCTTTGACCTTGACCTAATTTTAATTTTTTTGGACCAAGGATCTTAAATCAAAAGACCATAGGTCTCTATCACTTATGGTTTACCAGTTAGAAATGCAAATCACTTATATCATATTTAAAAGGGGGAATAACTCTCATATGGAGTCTCCGGATAGCTTCGGTCAAAATAAAACAGATCATCCTGAGGATATAACGAGCAATTTGGAAAAATAAATTTGTCGCTTTCTTTTACGGTTGCGAAGCCTTAGTGGCCACAAGAAAAACAGTGTTCGGGGAGATAACTCTTACAAGGTAAAGTTTTTTGTTACGCGGTGTCAGTTTCAGAAGCGCATTAACTGTTCGATATCATATACCATATATCTAAGCGACATCTTGTGAAACAAAAAAACAGCGAAGGAAAAAAAAGTTGGCGGAAGAAAAAAAATAAAAATAATAATTAAAAACCAATTGTTCAAAGAACAATTGAAGGTCTTTCAACCAATAAGGATCTATTTAGATATGAAAATATTAAAATTCAGTTGAAAATGTCAGTTCCTATGGCTTAATGATGTATAAATATGAATTTTAAGCAAAGGTCAAAATCTAGAACGTCCAATTTACCTATGACCTTGACCTCAATTTCAAGGTCATAGACTAAACATCTCAAATAAAAAGACACTAGTTCCTTAATATGTATGGTTCATGAGTAAAATCACTTTACGCATAATTCTTAATATAAGAGGGGCGAAAACTCCCTTTTATTGTTTACGCACCCTCGCAACCAAAATTTGTAAGTTACGACATGTCGCAACTAACAATTTAGTAAAAAGAAATTGTCGATATCTTATAAGGTTAATGAAAAAAGGTGAAAATAAGCCAAAATCAAAATTAAGAATTTGACCTTGACCTTTGACCTTGACCTAATTTTCATTTTTTTGGACCAAGGATGTTAAATCAAAAGACCCTAGGTCTCTATCACTTATAGTTTACCAGTTAGAAATGCATATCACTGATATCATATATAAAAGGGGGGATGACTCTCATATGGAGTCTCCGGATAGCTTCCGTTGAAATGAAACAGAACATCCTAAGGATATAACGAGCAATTTGGAAAAATAAATTTGTCGGTTTCTTATACGGTTGCGAAGTAGTAGTGGCCACAAGAAAAACAGTGTTTGGGGAGATAACTCTTACAAGGTAAAGGTTTTTGTTACGCGGTGTCAGTTTCAGAAGCGCATTAACTGTTCGATATCATATACCAAATATCTAAGCGACATCTTGTGAAACAAAAAAACAGCGAAGGAAAAAAAAGTTGGCGGAAGAAAAAAAAAAAAAAAAATTAAAAACCAATTGTTCAAAGAACAATTGAAGGTCTTTCAACCAATAAGGATCTATTTTGATATGAAAATATTAAGATTCAGTTGAAAATGTCAGTTGCTATGGCTTTATGATATGAAAATATGAATTTCGAGCAAAGGTCAAAATCTAGAACGTCCAATTAACCTATGACCTTGACCCCAATTTCAAGGTCATAAACCAAGGATCCCAAATCAAAAGACCCTAGGTCAGTAGTATGTATGGTTCATGAGTAATATCACTTTACGCATAATTCTAAATATAAGAGGGGCTAAAACTCCCGTTTATTGTCTACGCATCCTTCCAATCAAAAATTTTAAGTTACGACATGTCGCAACTAACAATTTAGTAAAAAGAATTTGTCGAAATCTTATAAAGTTAATGAGAATAAGTGAAAATATGCCAAAATCAAAATTTTGAATTTGACCTTGACCTTTGACCTTGACCTAATTTTCATTTTTTTGGACCAAGGATCTTAAATCAAAAGACCCTAGGTCTCTATCACTTATAGTTTACCAGTTAGAAATGCATATCACTGATATCATATATAAAAGGGGGGATAACTTTCATATGGAGTCTCCGGATAGCTTCGGTTGAAATGAAACAGAACATCCTAAGGATATAACGAGCAATTTGGAAAAAAAAATTTGTCGGTTTCTTATACGGTTGCGAAGGAGTAGTGGCCACAAGAAAAACAGTGTTCGGGGAGATAACTCTTACAAGGTCAAGTTTTTTGTTACGCGGTGTCAGTTTCAGAAGCATATTAACTGTTCGATATCATTTACCTTATATCTAAGCGATATCTTGTGAAACAAAAAAACAACGAAGTAAAAAAAAGTTGGCGGAAGAAAAAAAAAAAAAAAAATAATAATATTAATAATCAGAACAAACCCTATAGGTCTTTCACCTGAAAGGTTGAAAGACCTAATAATTAAAAACCAATTGTTCAAAGAACAATTGAAGGTCTTTCAACCAATAAGGATCTATTTTGATATGAAAATATTAAGATTCAGTTGAAAATGTCAGTTGCTATGGCTTTATGATATGAAAATATGAATTTCGAGCAAAGGTCAAAATCTAGAACGTCCAATTAACCTATGACCTTGACCCTAATTTCAAGGTCATAAACCAAGGATCCCAAATCAAAAGACCCTAGGTCAGTAGTATGTATGGTTCATGAGTAATATCACTTTATGCATAATTCTACATATAAGAGGGGCAAAAACTCCCGTTTATTGTCTACACACCCTTCCAATCAAAAATTTTAAGTTACGACATGTCGCAACTAACAATTTAGGAAAAAGAATTTGTCGAAATCTTATAAAGTTAATGAGAATAAGTGGAAATAAGCCAAAATCAAAATTTAGAATTTGACCTTGACCTTTGACCTTGACCTAATTTTCATTTTTTTGGACCAAGGATCTTAAATCAAAAGACCCTAGGTCTCTATCACTTATAGTTTACCAGTTAGAAATGCATATCACTGATATCATATATAAAAGGGGGGATAACTCTCATATGGAGTCTCCGGATAGCTTCGGTTGAAATGAAACAGAACATCCTAAGGATATAACGAGCAATTTGGAAAAATAAATTTGTCGGTTTCTTATACGGTTGCGAAGGAGTAGTGGCCACAAGAAAAACAGTGTTTGGGGAGATAACTCTTACAAGGTA
Source organism: Mytilus edulis (assembly GCF_963676685.1). Lineage (NCBI taxonomy): Eukaryota > Metazoa > Mollusca > Bivalvia > Mytilida > Mytilidae > Mytilus > Mytilus edulis. The sequence continues at coordinate 20,791 of NW_027267047.1, forward strand.
AGTTTTTTGTTACGCCGGTGTCAATTTCAGAAGCGTATTAACTGTTCGATATCATTTACCTTATATCTAAGCGATATCTTGTGAAACAAAAAAACAGCGAAGGAAAAAAAAGTTGGCGGAAGAAAAAAAAAAAAAATAATAATATTAAAAACCAATTGTTCAGAGAACAATTGAAGGTCTTTCAACCAATAAGGATCTATTTAGATATGAAAATATTAAAATTCAGTTGAAAATGTCAGTTCCTATGGCTTAATGATGTATAAATATGAATTTTAAGCAAAGGTCAAAATCTAGAACGTCCAATTAACCTATGACCTTGACCTCATTTCAAGGTCATAGACTAAACATCTCAAATAAAAAGACACTAGTTCCTTAATATGTATGGTTCATGAGTAAAATCACTTTACGCATAATTCTTAATATAAGAGGGGCGAAAACTCCCTTTTATTGTTTACGCACCCTCGCAACCAAAATTTATACATTACGACATGTCGCAACTAACAATTTAGTAAAAAAAAAATTGTAGGTATCTTATAAGGTTAATGAAAAAAGTTGAAAAAAAGCCAAAATCAAAATAAGAATTTGACCTTGACCTTTGACCTTGACCTAATTTTCATTTTTTTTGGACCAAGGATCTTAAATCAAAAGACCCTAGGTCTTTATCACTTATAGTTTACCAGTTAGAAATGCATATCACTGATATCATATATAAAAGGGGGATAACTCTCATATGGAGTCCCTCCGGATAGCTTCCGTTGAAATGAAACAGAGCATCCTAAGGATATAACGAGCAATTTGGAAAAATAAATTTGTCGGTTTCTTATACGGTTGCGAAGTAGTAGTGGCCACAAGAAAAACAGTGTTTGGGGAGATAACTCTTTCAAGGTAAAGGTTTTTGTTACGCGGTGTCAGTTTCAGAAGCGCATTAACTGTTCGATATCATATACCAAATATCTAAGCGACATCTTGTGAAACAAAAAAACAGCGAAGGAAAAAAAAGTTGGCGGAAGAAAAAAAAAAAAAAAAATAATAATAATAATAATAATTAAAAACCAATTGTTCAAAGAACAATTGAAGGTCTTTCAACCAATAAGGATCTATTTTGATATGAAAATATTAAGATTCAGTTGAAAATGTCAGTTCCTATGGCTTAATGATGTATAAATATGAATTTCAAGCAAAGGTCAAAATCTAGAACGTCCAATTAACCTATGACCTTGACCTCAATTTCAAGGTCATAGACTAAACATCTCAAATAAAAAGACACTAGTTCCTTAATATGTATGGTTCATGAGTAAAATCACTTTATGCATAATTCTTAATATAAGAGGGGCGAAAACTCCCTTTTATTGTTTACGCACCCTCGCAACCAAAATTTATAAGTTACGACATGTCGCAACTAACAATTTAGTAAATAAAAATTGTAGGTATCTTATAAGGTTAATGAAAAAAAGTTGAAAATAAGCCAAAATCAAAATTAAGAATTTGACCTTGACCTTTGACTTTGACCTAATTTTCATTTTTTTGGGACCAAGGATCTTAAATCAAAAGACCCTAGGTCTCTATCACTTATGGTTTACCAGTTAGAAATGCAAATCACTTATATCATCTATAAAAGGGGGGATAACTCTCATATGGAGTCTCCGGATAGCTTCGGTCAAAATGAAACAGAACATCCTGAGGATATAACGAGCAATTTTGAAAAATAAATTTGTCGGTTTCTTATACGGTTGCGAAGCCTTAGAGGACACAAGAAAAACAGTGTTCGGGGAGATAACTCTTACAAGGTAAAGTTTTTGTTACGCGGTGTCAGTTTCAGAAGCGTATTAACTGTTCGATATCATTTACCTTATATCTAAGAGCGATATCTTGTGAAAGAAAAAAACAGCGAAGGAAAAAAAAGTTGGCGGAAGAAAAAAAAAAAAAAATAATAATAATAATTAAAAACCAATTGTTCAAAGAACAATTGAAGGTCTTTCAACCCAATAAGAGATCTATTTAGATATGAAAATATTAAAATTCAGTTGAAAATGTCAGTTCCTATGGCTTAATGATGTATAAATATGAATTTTAAGCAAAGGTCAAAATCTAGAACGTCCAATTAACCTATGACCTTGACCTCATTTCAAGGTCATAGACTAAACATCTCAAATAAAAAGACACTAGTTCCTTAATATGTATGGTTCATGAGTAAAATCACTTTACGCATAATTCTTAATATAAGAGTGGGCGAAAACTCCCTTTGATTGTTTACGCACTCCTCGCAACCAAAATTTATAAGTTACGACATGTCCGCAACTAACAATTTAGTAAAAAAAAATTGTTGATATCTTATAAAATTAATGAAAAAAGGTGAAAATAAGCCAAAATCAAAATTAAGAATTTGACCTTGACCTTTGACCTTGACCTAATTTTCATTTTTTTGGACCAAGGATCTTACATCAAAAGACCCTAGGTCTCTATCACTTATAGTTTACCAGTTAGAAATGCATATCACTGATATCATATATAAAAGGGGGGATAACTCTCATATGGAGTCTCCGGATAGCTTCGGTTGAAATGAAACAGAACATCCTAAGGATATAACGAGCAATTTGGAAAAATAAATTTGTCGGTTTCTTATACGGTTGCGAAGGAGTAGTGGCCACCAGAAAAACAGTGTTCGGGGAGATAACTCTTACAAGGTACAGTTTTTTGTTACGCGTGTCAGTTTCAGAAGCGTATTAACTGTTCGATATCATTTACCTTATATCTAAGCGATATCTTGTGAAACAAAAAAACAGCGAAGGGAAAAAAAAGTTGGCGGAAGAAAAAAAAAAAAAATAATAATAATAATAATCAGAACAAACCCTATAGGTCTTTCAACTGAAAGGTTGAAAGGACCTAATTAAAAACCCAATTGTTCATAAGAACAATTGAAGGTCTTTCAACCAATAAGGATCTATTAAGATATGTCAGTTCCTATGGCTTAATGATGTATAAATATGAATTTTAAGCAAAGGTCAAAATCTAGAAACGTCCAATTAACCTATGACCTTGACCTCATTCAAGGTCATAGACTAAACATCTCAAATAAAAAGACACTAGTTCCTTAATATGTATGGTTCATGAGTAAAATCACTTTACGCACAATTCTTAATATAAGAGGGGCGAAAACTCCCTTTATTGTTTACGCACCCTTGCATCCAAAATTTATAAGTTACGACATGTCGCAACTAACAATTTAGTAAAAAAAAAATTGTCGATATCTTATAAGGTTAATGAAAAAAGGTGAAAATAAGCCAAAATCAAAATTAGAATTTGACCTTGACCTTTGACCTTGACCTAATTTTCATTTTTTTTGACCAAGGATCTTAAATCAAAAGACCCTAGGTCTCTATCACTTATAGTTTACCAGTTAGAATGCATATCACTGATATCATATATAAAAGGGGGATAACTCTCATATGGAGTCTCCGGATAGCTTCGGTTGAAATGAAACAGAACATCCTAAGGATATAACGAGCAATTTGGAAAAATAAATTTGTCGGTTTCTTATACGGTTGCGAAGGAGTAGTGGCCACAAGAAAAAACAGTGTTCGGGGAGATAACTCTTACAAGGTAAGGTTTTTTGTACGCGGTGTCAGTTTCAGAAGCGTATTAACTGTTCGATATCATTTACCTTATATCTAAGCGATATCTTGTGAAAGAAAAAAACAGCGAAGAAAAAAAAGTTGGCGGAAGAAAAAAAAAAAAAATAATAATAATAATAATAATCAGAACAAACCCTATAGGTCTTTCAACTGAAAGGTTGAAAGACCTAATAATCAGTAACGAATTCAATAGGTCTTTCAACAGAAAGGTTGAAAGACCTAATTAAAAACCAATTGTTCAAAGAACAATTGAAGGTCTTTTCAACCAATAAGGATCTATTTAGATATGAAATATAAAATTCAGTTGAAAATGTCAGTTCCTATGGCTTAATGATGTATAAATATGAATTTTAAGCAAAGGTCAAAATCTAGAACGTCCAATTAACCTATGACCTTGACTCCAATTTCAAGGTCATAAACCAAGGATCCCAAATCAAAAGGACCCTAGGTCAGTAGTATGTATGGTTCATGAGTAATATCACTTTACGCATAATTCTAAATATAAGAGGGGCGAAAACTCCCGTTTATTGTCTACGCAACCTTCCAATCAAAAATTTTAAGTTACGACATGTCGCAACTAACAATTTAGTAAAAAGAATTTGTCGAAATCTTATAAAGTTAATGAGAATAAGTGAAAATAAGCCAAATCAAAATTTAGAATTTGACCTTGACCTTGACCATTGACCTAATTTTCATTTTTTTTGGACCAAGGTTCTTAAATCAAAAGACCCTAGGTCTCTATCACTTATAGTTTACCAGTTAGAAATGCATATCACTGATATCATATATAAAAGGGGGGATAACTCTCATATGGAGTCTCCGGATAGCTTTGGTTGAAATTAAACAGAACATCCTAAGGATATAACGAGCAATTTGGAAAAACAAATTTGTCGGTTTCTTATACGGTGCGAAGGAGTAGTGGCCACAAGAAAAACAGTGTTCGGGGAGATAACTCTTACAAGGTAAAGTTTTTTGTTACGCGGTGTCAGTTTCAGAAGGCGTATTAACTGTTCGATATCATTTACCTTATATCTAAGCGATATCTTGTGAAACAAAAAAAACAGCGAAGGGAAAAAAAAGTTGGCGGAAGAAAAAAAAAAAAAAAAATAATAATAATAATAATCAGAACAAACCCTATAGGTCTTTCACCTGAAAGGTTGAAAGACCTAATAATAATAATCAGAACAAATACAATAGGTCTTTCAACAGAAAGGTTGAAAGACCTAATAATAATAATAATTAAAAACCAATTGTTCAAAGAACAATTGAAGGTCTTTCAACCAATAAGGATCTATTTGATATGAAAATATTAAGATTCAGTTGAAAATGTCAGTTGCTATGGCTTTATGATATGAAAATATGAATTTCGAGCAAAGGTCAAAATCTAGAACGTCCAATTAACCCTATGACCTTGACCCTAATTTCAAGGTCATAAACCAAGGATCCCAAATCAAAAGACCCTAGGTCAGTAGTATGTATGGTTCATGAGTAATATCACTTTATGCATAATTCTCATATAAGAGGGGCAAAAACTCCCGTTTATTGTCTCCGCACCCTTCCAATCAAAAATTTTAAATTACGACATGTCGCAACTAACAATTTAGTAAAAAGAATTTGTCGAAATCTTATAAAGTTAATGAGAATAAGTGAAAATAAGCCAAAATCAAAATTTAGAATTTGACCTTGACCTTTGACCTTGACTTAATTTTCATTTTTTTTGGACCAAGGATCTTAAATCAAAGACCCTAGGTCTCTATCACTTATAGTTGACAAGTTAGAAATGCATATCACTGATATCATATATAAAGGGGGGATAACTCTCATATGGAGTCTCCGGATAGCTTCGGTTGAAATGAAACAGAACATCCTAAAGATATAACGAGCAATTTGGAAAAATAAATTTGTCGGTTTCTATACGGTTGCGAAGGAGTAGTGGCCACAAGAAAAAACAGTGTTCGGGGAGATAACTCTTACAAGGTAAAGATTTTTGTTATGCGGTGTCAGTTTCAGAAGCGTATTAACTGTTCGATATCATTTACCTTATATCTAAGCGATATCTTGTGAAACAAAAAAACAGCGAAGGAAAAAAAAGTTGGCGGAGAAAAAAAAAAAAAATAATAATAATTAAAAACCAATTGTTCAAAGAACAATTGAAGGTCTTTCAACAAATAAGGATCTATTTAGATATGAAAATATTAAATTCAGTTGAAAATGTCAGTTCCTATGGCTTAATGATGTATAAATATGAATTTTAAAGCAAAGGTCAAAATTTAGAACGTCCAATAAACCTATGACCTTGACCTCAATTTCAAGGTCATAGACTAAACATCTCAAATAAAAAGACACTAGTTCCTTAATATGTATGGTTCATGAGTAAAATCACTTTTACGCATAATTCTTAATATAAGAGGGGCGAAAAATCCGTTTATTGTCTACGCACCCTTGCAACCAAAATTTATAAGTTACGACATGTCGCAACTAACAATTTAGTAAAAATAATTTGTCGATATCTTATAAAGTTAATGAAAATAAGTGAAAATAAGCCAAAATCAAAATTTAGAATTTGACCTTGACCTTTGACCTTGACCTAATTTTCATTTTTTTGGACCAAGGATCTTAAATCAAAGACCCTAGGTCTCTATCACTTATGGTTTACCAGTTAGAAATGCATATCACTTATATCATATACAAAAGGGGGGATAACGCTCATATGGAGTCTCCGGATAGCTTCGGTCAAAATAAAACAGAACATCCTGAGGATATAACGAGCAATTTGGAAAAATAAATTTGTCGGTTTCTTATACGGTTGCGAAGCCTTAGAGATAACAAGAAAAACAGTGTTCGTGGAGATAACTCTTACAAAGTAAAGTTTTTTGTTACGCGGTGTCAGTTTCAGAAGCGTATCAACTGTTCCATATCATACTACCATATATCTAAGCGACATCTTGCGAAACAAAAAAACAGTGAAGGAAAAAAAATTTGGCGGAAGAAAAAAAAAAAATAATAATCAGAACAAAAACAATAGGTCTTTTCAACTGAAAGGTTGAAAGACCTAATAATAATAATCAGAACAAACCCTATAGGTCTTTCACCTGAAAGGTTGAAAGACCTAATAATCAGAACGAATACAATAGGTCTTTCAACAGAAAGGTTGAAAGACCTAATAATCAGAACAAATACAATAGGTCTTTCAACAGAAAGGTTGAAAGGACCTAATTAAAAACCAATTGTTCAAAGAACAATTGAAGGTCTTTCCACAAGTAGAGATCTATTTTATTATCAAAATATTAAAAAATAAATCTAAAATGTCAGTTCCTATGACTTTATAATGTATAAATATGAATTTAAAGCAAAGGTCAAAATCTAGAACGTCCTAATAACTTTTGACCTTGACCTCAATTTCAAGGTCACCAACAAGGACCTCAAAATCAAAAGACCCTAGGTCTGTAATATGTATGGTAAATATGTTATATCACTTTAGGCATGATTTTAAATATAAGATGGGCGAAAACTCTCATTATTGTTTACTGCACACTTCCAACCAAAATTTATAAGTTACAACATGTCGCAACTATCATTTAGTAAAAATATTTTGTCAATATCTTTCAAGGTGTTGAAAATAAGTGAAAATAAGCCAAAATCAAAATTTAGAATATGACCCTTGACCTTTGACCTTGACCTTATTTTCATTTTTTTGGACCAAGGAACTTAAATCCAAAGACCTTAGGCCTATATCACTGATGGTTTACAGTTAGAAACGCATATCACTTATATCAAATGCATAAGGGGAAATAACTCTCATATGGAGTCTCCGGATAACTTCAGTCCAAATGAATATCCTAATCCTGAAGAAGTAACGAGCAATTTGGTAAAATAAATTTGTCGTAATCTTTACGGTTGCGAAGGAGTTGTGGCCACAAGAAAAACAGTGTTTGGGGAGATAACTCTTACAACGTAAAGTATTTTGTTACGCAGTTGTAAATTTCTAAAGCGAATAAACTATATGACATCATATTCCAAATATCTAAGCGACATCTTTGAAACATCAATACTACGCAAGAACAAAATTTAGCGGAAGAAAAAAAAAAAAAATTAAAAACCAATTGTTCAGAGAACAATTGAAGGTCTTTCCACTAGTAAAGATCTATTATGATATTGAAATATAAAAAATCAGTTTAAAATGTTAGTTCATATGGCTTTATGATATATTAATACGACTTTAAAGCAAAGGTCAAAATCTGGAACGTCCTATTAACCTATGACCTTGACCTCAATTTCAAGGTCACAAACCAAGGATCTTAAATCAAAAGACCCTAGGTCTTTAATATGTTTGGTTAAAGAGTAATATCACTTTACGGGTAAACCTAAATATAAGATGGGCAAAAACTCCCATTTATTATTTGCGCACCCTTTCAACCAAAATATACAAGTAAGGACATGTCGCAAATAAACAATTTATGAAAAATTATTTGTCGATATGTCATACGGTATTTAAACTGATTTTTCATATTTCCATATCAAAATAGATCTTTACTAGTGGAAAGACCTTCAATTGTTCTCTGAACAATTGGTTTTTAATTATTATTAGGTCTTTCCACCTTTCTGTGGAAAGACCTATTGAATTTGTTCTGATTATTAGGTCTTTCCACCTTTCCGTGGAAAGACCTTTAGGTTTTGTTCTGATTATTATTATTATTTTTTTTTTTCTTCCGCCTAATTGTTTTTTCTTCCGTAGTATTGTTGTTTAATAACTTGTCGCTTAGATGTTTGGAATATGATATCGTATAGTTTATACGCTTTAATAATTTACAAACCGCGTAACAAAATACTTTACATTGTAAGAGTTATCTCCCCATCACTGTTTTTCTTGTGGCCACTACTCCTTCGCAACCGTAAAAGATTACGACAAAATTATTTTACCAAATTGCTCGTTACATCTTCAGGATGAATTGCCTAATCCTGAAGATGTAAACGAGCAATTTGGTAAAATAAATTTGTCGTAATCTTTTACGGTTGCGAAGGAGTAGTGGCCACAAGAAAAACAGTGTTTGGGGAGATAACTCTTACAACGCAAAGTATTTGGTTACGCAGTTGTCAGTTTTAAAAAGCGCATACACTTTACGATATCATATTCCAAATATCTAAGCGAGATCTTTTGAAACATCAATACTACGCAAGAAAAAAATTAGGCGGAAGAAAAAAAAATTAAAAAAAAATTATAATAATCAGAACAAATTCAATAGGTCTTTCCACGGAAAGGTGGAAAGACCTAATAATCAGAACAAATTCAATAGGTCTTTCCACGGAAAGGTGGAAAGACCTAATAATCAGAACAA
>NW_027267048.1:0-34453 GCF_963676685.1 Mytilus edulis
ATAAGCCCATATTTTCCATCTTTCACTGTCCCCTGATCCCATATAACACATTTATTATTTCTTTCCCTGTGACTTTTTCTAATACTATTTGCTGATATTTTTCAAAAATCCCTCCATTTTAACTTGCAAGTGTAGGAATACATATTACAGACAACTATGACCTTTCTGTGACCCCCTTTTAAACTTTAAATTGAAAAACAAACTTTTTTAAATTTCATAAATTTAAATTTCAATTTAATTTAAAAAGTTTAATTCAAATTTTAAAAATAATTACACCATTGTTTTCCTTATTAAATTTTGAAGCCTGTAGCCAAATTTCATCCATGAAACTTTAAAATGAGCTGACAATTGCAGATTAAAATGTTCAAAACATGCTCTCTGACAGGAACGGGGACCCAATTATTTGCCCCATTGGAACGCATTGAAAATCATAGTAAATACATAGGGTCCTCTTCAATAAATAATTTTGATAGCCACCTTGGGACTTCTGGTTCATGTTAGGCATTCATTTAGAAGTGTCTAAGTGCAATCTCAGTGCCTCATGACCGGCATTCCGTTGCAAAATTTTGTTTTTATTGACAACAGGGTCAGTCTGTCTACTTCCGGGAAAGAATAAAGGCTAGAATTTAGGCAATTTACTCTATGTACTGACGCCAGATTACATTTAAATCAATCAAAATTTTTACAGAAATTCAAACTAGAAAGCCTACCCTTTCAAATAAAACTACATTCAGTTACAGAACTAGTGAAATAATAACACTACACAATTTATAACAAAAGTTATATATTTTTTTTAAGAACTACATTCGTGGGTACCGGACTGGTTGCCCTAACTGGGATCCTATTCCTGTCAGACTTTATTTTTTTTCCCAGACTTAAAACTGCACTTTTAAAATAAAGATATACATCTCAGTAGTTATTGTGCAAAGTTTCAAAAAATTTGATCAAACAGTTACAGAATTATAGATCCTTATCTATAACATCTCAAATACCAGAAAATTGATCGGAGAAAATCTTAAATTCATGAAGAAAATATGCTAAAAATCAGCAAAACTTTTTTATTTCAAGAGATATTTACATTCTGTAAATTGCATAAGGTAGACAAATTCATTCTTTGTATGGAAATCTAGTTGAAACCAAAATTTGTTTAAAATAAATTAAAAATATTATTTTTTTCAATTAAAATTAAAAAATCTTCTGTTTTAAAGAATTACATATGCAAAACAAGCATACCCCATAAACAATGGTATAAAATATGAGACAAAGTCTTCAAATAGTCTGCTAAGTTCATTTAAAATACAATATAAGAGGCTAGATGCAGAGAAGTTCTCACTTGTAGCTAAAACCAGTCAAACAGCACCTCCTATAGTTTAACAGATGTGAAGGGAAATCCTTGATCTTCCTGACCGCCTAACGCTACTGTGCGTTGTTGTACTTTTGACTGCTCTAAATGTCCCACTAGTTCATATGTGTGTTCTCTTGGACACTGAAACTGTTGGTGGCTGGGATCCATGTACTTTAGTCCAAGTTCACCAACCTGAATATAGATAACAAAGACAAGTTAATAATGCAGGAACTTTTAAAAATGAAACTTAGGAAAGAAGCATTAATTAAAATGAAATTCAAACAGTGAAACTATTAAAAGAGCACTAAGTGTTTCCTTAACCAGAAGCAGATCTCCAAAAGATCCAAAACCAAGGAAGATATAGCTCTATTCATTTACTGCTGAAATAGATACAGATAAAATTAACGGTCCTTTTAAGGACCATCAAAATCTTTAAAAGGGAGTCTTAAATTGTTGTACATTGAGTTTAAATTGCTTGTATAAGCTATATTATAGCCCTACCCCTTAAATATCTTCCAAAAAATGTAAAATTAGAGAGCCCCTGGCAAGTGTTTCTGAGTTCACACAATAATATGTGGCTATGTATGTGATGCGGCTCTAAATAAATGTTAGCTGGATTCGCACACAACTTTCATAACTGAACCGTGGCATTTAAATGATTTATTTAATAGCCACAATTTATCAAAAACTTATTAAAAACCTAAAACTGAAACTATGGGTTTATTTTCTGTTTCCAGGTCCCAGAAATAAGATATTAGAAAGAAATAAGCCCATATTTTCCATCTTTCACTGTCCCCTGATCCCATATAACACATTTATTATTTCTTTCCCTGTGACTTTTTCTAATACTATTTGCTGATATTTTTCAAAAATCCCTCCATTTTAACTTGCAAGTGTAGGAATACATATTACAGACAACTATGACCTTTCTGTGACCCCCTTTTAAACTTTAAATTGAAAAACAAACTTTTTTAAATTTCATAAATTTAAATTTCAATTTAATTTAAAAAGTTTAATTCAAATTTTAAAAATAATTACACCATTGTTTTCCTTATTAAATTTTGAAGCCTGTAGCCAAATTTCATCCATGAAACTTTAAAATGAGCTGACAATTGCAGATTAAAATGTTCAAAACATGCTCTCTGACAGGAACGGGGACCCAATTATTTGCCCCATTGGAACGCATTGAAAATCATAGTAAATACATAGGGTCCTGTTCAATAAATAATTTTGATAGCCACCTTGGGACTTCTGGTTCATGTTAGGCATTCATTTAGAAGTGTCTAAGTGCAATCTCAGTGCCTCATGACCGGCATTCCGTTGCAAAATTTTGTTTTTATTGACAACAGGGTCAGTCTGTCTACTTCCGGGAAAGAATAAAGGCTAGAATTTAGGCAATTTACTCTATGTACTGACGCCAGATTACATTTAAATCAATCAAAATTTTTACAGAAATTCAAACTAGAAAGCCTACCCTTTCAAATAAAACTACATTCAGTTACAGAACTAGTGAAATAATAACACTACACAATTTATAACAAAAGTTATATATTTTTTTTAAGAACTACATTCGTGGGTACCGGACTGGTTGCCCTAACTGGGATCCTATTCCTGTCAGACTTTATTTTTTTTCCCAGACTTAAAACTGCACTTTTAAAATAAAGATATACATCTCAGTAGTTATTGTGCAAAGTTTCAAAAAATTTGATCAAACAGTTACAGAATTATAGATCCTTATCTATAACATCTCAAATACCAGAAAATTGATCGGAGAAAATCTTAAATTCATGAAGAAAATATGCTAAAAATCAGCAAAACTTTTTTATTTCAAGAGATATTTACATTCTGTAAATTGCATAAGGTAGACAAATTCATTCTTTGTATGGAAATCTAGTTGAAACCAAAATTTGTTTAAAAATAAATTAAAAATATTATTTTTTTCAATTAAAATTAAAAAATCTTCTGTTTTAAAGAATTACATATGCAAAACAAGCATACCCCATAAACAATGGTATAAAATATGAGACAAAGTCTTCAAATAGTCTGCTAAGTTCATTTAAAATACAATATAAGAGGCTAGATGCAGAGAAGTTCTCACTTGTAGCTAAAACCAGTCAAACAGCACCTCCTATAGTTTAACAGATGTGAAGGGAAATCCTTGATCTTCCTGACCGCCTAACGCTACTGTGCGTTGTTGTACTTTTGACTGCTCTAAATGTCCCACTAGTTCATATGTGTGTTCTCTTGGACACTGAAACTGTTGGTGGCTGGGATCCATGTACTTTAGTCCAAGTTCACCAACCTGAATATAGATAACAAAGACAAGTTAATAATGCAGGAACTTTTAAAAATGAAACTTAGGAAAGAAGCATTAATTAAAATGAAATTCAAACAGTGAAACTATTAAAAGAGCACTAAGTGTTTCCTTAACCAGAAGCAGATCTCCAAAAGATCCAAAACCAAGGAAGATATAGCTCTATTCATTTACTGCTGAAATAGATACAGATAAAATTAACGGTCCTTTTAAGGACCATCAAAATCTTTAAAAGGGAGTCTTAAATTGTTGTACATTGAGTTTAAATTGCTTGTATAAGCTATATTATAGCCCTACCCCTTAAATATCTTCCAAAAAAATGTAAAATTAGAGAGCCCCTGGCAAGTGTTTCTGAGTTCACACAATAATATGTGGCTATGTATGTGATGCGGCTCTAAATAAATGTTAGCTGGATTCGCACACAACTTTCATAACTGAACCGTGGCATTTAAATGATTTATTTAATAGCCACAATTTATCAAAAACTTATTAAAACCTAAAACTGAAACTATGGGTTTATTTTCTGTTTCCAGGTCCCAGAAATAAGATATTAGAAAGAAATAAGCCCATATTTTCCATCTTTCACTGTCCCCTGATCCCATATAACACATTTATTATTTCTTTCCCTGTGACTTTTTCTAATACTATTTGCTGATATTTTTCAAAAATCCCTCCATTTTAACTTGCAAGTGTAGGAATACATATTACAGACAACTATGACCTTTCTGTGACCCCCTTTTAAACTTTAAATTGAAAAACAAACTTTTTTAAATTTCATAAATTTAAATTTCAATTTAATTTAAAAAGTTTAATTCAAATTTTAAAAATAATTACACCATTGTTTTCCTTATTAAATTTTGAAGCCTGTAGCCAAATTTCATCCATGAAACTTTAAAAATGAGCTGACAATTGCAGATTAAAATGTTCAAAACATGCTCTCTGACAGGAACGGGGACCCAATTATTTGCCCCATTGGAACGCATTGAAAATCATAGTAAATACATAGGGTCCTCTTCAATAAATAATTTTGATAGCCACCTTGGGACTTCTGGTTCATGTTAGGCATTCATTTAGAAGTGTCTAAGTGCAATCTCAGTGCCTCATGACCGGCATTCCGTTGCAAAATTTTGTTTTTATTGACAACAGGGTCAGTCTGTCTACTTCCGGGAAAGAATAAAGGCTAGAATTTAGGCAATTTACTCTATGTACTGACGCCAGATTACATTTAAATCAATCAAAATTTTTACAGAAATTCAAACTAGAAAGCCTACCCTTTCAAATAAAACTACATTCAGTTACAGAACTAGTGAAATAATAACACTACACAATTTATAACAAAAGTTATATATTTTTTTTAAGAACTACATTCGTGGGTACCGGACTGGTTGCCCTAACTGGGATCCTATTCCTGTCAGACTTTATTTTTTTTCCCAGACTTAAAACTGCACTTTTAAAATAAAGATATACATCTCAGTAGTTATTGTGCAAAGTTTCAAAAAATTTGATCAAACAGTTACAGAATTATAGATCCTTATCTATAACATCTCAAATACCAGAAAATTGATCGGAGAAAATCTTAAATTCATGAAGAAAATATGCTAAAAATCAGCAAAACTTTTTTATTTCAAGAGATATTTACATTCTGTAAATTGCATAAGGTAGACAAATTCATTCTTTGTATGGAAATCTAGTTGAAACCAAAATTTGTTTAAAAATAAATTAAAAATATTATTTTTTTCAATTAAAATTAAAAAATCTTCTGTTTTAAAGAATTACATATGCAAAACAAGCATACCCCATAAACAATGGTATAAAATATGAGACAAAGTCTTCAAATAGTCTGCTAAGTTCATTTAAAATACAATATAAGAGGCTAGATGCAGAGAAGTTCTCACTTGTAGCTAAAACCAGTCAAACAGCACCTCCTATAGTTTAACAGATGTGAAGGGAAATCCTTGATCTTCCTGACCGCCTAACGCTACTGTGCGTTGTTGTACTTTTGACTGCTCTAAATGTCCCACTAGTTCATATGTGTGTTCTCTTGGACACTGAAACTGTTGGTGGCTGGGATCCATGTACTTTAGTCCAAGTTCACCAACCTGAATATAGATAACAAAGACAAGTTAATAATGCAGGAACTTTTAAAAATGAAACTTAGGAAAGAAGCATTAATTAAAATGAAATTCAAACAGTGAAACTATTAAAAGAGCACTAAGTGTTTCCTTAACCAGAAGCAGATCTCCAAAAGATCCAAAACCAAGGAAGATATAGCTCTATTCATTTACTGCTGAAATAGATACAGATAAAATTAACGGTCCTTTTAAGGACCATCAAAATCTTTAAAAGGGAGTCTTAAATTGTTGTACATTGAGTTTAAATTGCTTGTATAAGCTATATTATAGCCCTACCCCTTAAATATCTTCCAAAAAATGTAAAATTAGAGAGCCCCTGGCAAGTGTTTCTGAGTTCACACAATAATATGTGGCTATGTATGTGATGCGGCTCTAAATAAATGTTAGCTGGATTCGCACACAACTTTCATAACTGAACCGTGGCATTTAAATGATTTATTTAATAGCCACAATTTATCAAAAACTTATTAAAAACCTAAAACTGAAACTATGGGTTTATTTTCTGTTTCCAGGTCCCAGAAATAAGATATTAGAAAGAAATAAGCCCATATTTTCCATCTTTCACTGTCCCCTGATCCCATATAACACATTTATTATTTCTTTCCCTGTGACTTTTTCTAATACTATTTGCTGATATTTTTCAAAAATCCCTCCATTTTAACTTGCAAGTGTAGGAATACATATTACAGACAACTATGACCTTTCTGTGACCCCCTTTTAAACTTTAAATTGAAAAACAAACTTTTTTAAATTTCATAAATTTAAATTTCAATTTAATTTAAAAAGTTTAATTCAAATTTTAAAAATAATTACACCATTGTTTTCCTTATTAAATTTTGAAGCCTGTAGCCAAATTTCATCCATGAAACTTTAAAAATGAGCTGACAATTGCAGATTAAAATGTTCAAAACATGCTCTCTGACAGGAACGGGGACCCAATTATTTGCCCCATTGGAACGCATTGAAAATCATAGTAAATACATAGGGTCCTGTTCAATAAATAATTTTGATAGCCACCTTGGGACTTCTGGTTCATGTTAGGCATTCATTTAGAAGTGTCTAAGTGCAATCTCAGTGCCTCATGACCGGCATTCCGTTGCAAAATTTTGTTTTTATTGACAACAGGGTCAGTCTGTCTACTTCCGGGAAAGAATAAAGGCTAGAATTTAGGCAATTTACTCTATGTACTGACGCCAGATTACATTTAAATCAATCAAAATTTTTACAGAAATTCAAACTAGAAAGCCTACCCTTTCAAATAAAACTACATTCAGTTACAGAACTAGTGAAATAATAACACTACACAATTTATAACAAAAGTTATATATTTTTTTTAAGAACTACATTCGTGGGTACCGGACTGGTTGCCCTAACTGGGATCCTATTCCTGTCAGACTTTATTTTTTTTCCCAGACTTAAAACTGCACTTTTAAAATAAAGATATACATCTCAGTAGTTATTGTGCAAAGTTTCAAAAAATTTGATCAAACAGTTACAGAATTATAGATCCTTATCTATAACATCTCAAATACCAGAAAATTGATCGGAGAAAATCTTAAATTCATGAAGAAAATATGCTAAAAATCAGCAAAACTTTTTTATTTCAAGAGATATTTACATTCTGTAAATTGCATAAGGTAGACAAATTCATTCTTTGTATGGAAATCTAGTTGAAACCAAAATTTGTTTAAAAATAAATTAAAAATATTATTTTTTTCAATTAAAATTAAAAAATCTTCTGTTTTAAAGAATTACATATGCAAAACAAGCATACCCCATAAACAATGGTATAAAATATGAGACAAAGTCTTCAAATAGTCTGCTAAGTTCATTTAAAATACAATATAAGAGGCTAGATGCAGAGAAGTTCTC
Organism: Mytilus edulis; assembly: GCF_963676685.1. Classification (NCBI taxonomy): domain Eukaryota; kingdom Metazoa; phylum Mollusca; class Bivalvia; order Mytilida; family Mytilidae; genus Mytilus; species Mytilus edulis. Next base: position 7,664 of record NW_027267048.1, read on the forward strand.
ACTTGTAGCTAAAACCAGTCAAACAGCACCTCCTATAGTTTAACAGATGTGAAGGGAAATCCTTGATCTTCCTGACCGCCTAACGCTACTGTGCGTTGTTGTACTTTTGACTGCTCTAAATGTCCCACTAGTTCATATGTGTGTTCTCTTGGACACTGAAACTGTTGGTGGCTGGGATCCATGTACTTTAGTCCAAGTTCACCAACCTGAATATAGATAACAAAGACAAGTTAATAATGCAGGAACTTTTAAAAATGAAACTTAGGAAAGAAGCATTAATTAAAATGAAATTCAAACAGTGAAACTATTAAAAGAGCACTAAGTGTTTCCTTAACCAGAAGCAGATCTCCAAAAGATCCAAAACCAAGGAAGATATAGCTCTATTCATTTACTGCTGAAATAGATACAGATAAAATTAACGGTCCTTTTAAGGACCATCAAAATCTTTAAAAGGGAGTCTTAAATTGTTGTACATTGAGTTTAAATTGCTTGTATAAGCTATATTATAGCCCTACCCCTTAAATATCTTCCAAAAAATGTAAAATTAGAGAGCCCCTGGCAAGTGTTTCTGAGTTCACACAATAATATGTGGCTATGTATGTGATGCGGCTCTAAATAAATGTTAGCTGGATTCGCACACAACTTTCATAACTGAACCGTGGCATTTAAATGATTTATTTAATAGCCACAATTTATCAAAAACTTATTAAAAACCTAAAACTGAAACTATGGGTTTATTTTCTGTTTCCAGGTCCCAGAAATAAGATATTAGAAAGAAATAAGCCCATATTTTCCATCTTTCACTGTCCCCTGATCCCATATAACACATTTATTATTTCTTTCCCTGTGACTTTTTCTAATACTATTTGCTGATATTTTTCAAAAATCCCTCCATTTTAACTTGCAAGTGTAGGAATACATATTACAGACAACTATGACCTTTCTGTGACCCCCTTTTAAACTTTAAATTGAAAAACAAACTTTTTTAAATTTCATAAATTTAAATTTCAATTTAATTTAAAAAGTTTAATTCAAATTTTAAAAATAATTACACCATTGTTTTCCTTATTAAATTTTGAAGCCTGTAGCCAAATTTCATCCATGAAACTTTAAAAATGAGCTGACAATTGCAGATTAAAATGTTCAAAACATGCTCTCTGACAGGAACGGGGACCCAATTATTTGCCCCATTGGAACGCATTGAAAATCATAGTAAATACATAGGGTCCTGTTCAATAAATAATTTTGATAGCCACCTTGGGACTTCTGGTTCATGTTAGGCATTCATTTAGAAGTGTCTAAGTGCAATCTCAGTGCCTCATGACCGGCATTCCGTTGCAAAATTTTGTTTTTATTGACAACAGGGTCAGTCTGTCTACTTCCGGGAAAGAATAAAGGCTAGAATTTAGGCAATTTACTCTATGTACTGACGCCAGATTACATTTAAATCAATCAAAATTTTTACAGAAATTCAAACTAGAAAGCCTACCCTTTCAAATAAAACTACATTCAGTTACAGAACTAGTGAAATAATAACACTACACAATTTATAACAAAAGTTATATATTTTTTTTAAGAACTACATTCGTGGGTACCGGACTGGTTGCCCTAACTGGGATCCTATTCCTGTCAGACTTTATTTTTTTTCCCAGACTTAAAACTGCACTTTTAAAATAAAGATATACATCTCAGTAGTTATTGTGCAAAGTTTCAAAAAATTTGATCAAACAGTTACAGAATTATAGATCCTTATCTATAACATCTCAAATACCAGAAAATTGATCGGAGAAAATCTTAAATTCATGAAGAAAATATGCTAAAAATCAGCAAAACTTTTTTATTTCAAGAGATATTTACATTCTGTAAATTGCATAAGGTAGACAAATTCATTCTTTGTATGGAAATCTAGTTGAAACCAAAATTTGTTTAAAAATAAATTAAAAATATTATTTTTTTCAATTAAAATTAAAAAATCTTCTGTTTTAAAGAATTACATATGCAAAACAAGCATACCCCATAAACAATGGTATAAAATATGAGACAAAGTCTTCAAATAGTCTGCTAAGTTCATTTAAAATACAATATAAGAGGCTAGATGCAGAGAAGTTCTCACTTGTAGCTAAAACCAGTCAAACAGCACCTCCTATAGTTTAACAGATGTGAAGGGAAATCCTTGATCTTCCTGACCGCCTAACGCTACTGTGCGTTGTTGTACTTTTGACTGCTCTAAATGTCCCACTAGTTCATATGTGTGTTCTCTTGGACACTGAAACTGTTGGTGGCTGGGATCCATGTACTTTAGTCCAAGTTCACCAACCTGAATATAGATAACAAAGACAAGTTAATAATGCAGGAACTTTTAAAAATGAAACTTAGGAAAGAAGCATTAATTAAAATGAAATTCAAACAGTGAAACTATTAAAAGAGCACTAAGTGTTTCCTTAACCAGAAGCAGATCTCCAAAAGATCCAAAACCAAGGAAGATATAGCTCTATTCATTTACTGCTGAAATAGATACAGATAAAATTAACGGTCCTTTTAAGGACCATCAAAATCTTTAAAAGGGAGTCTTAAATTGTTGTACATTGAGTTTAAATTGCTTGTATAAGCTATATTATAGCCCTACCCCTTAAATATCTTCCAAAAAATGTAAAATTAGAGAGCCCCTGGCAAGTGTTTCTGAGTTCACACAATAATATGTGGCTATGTATGTGATGCGGCTCTAAATAAATGTTAGCTGGATTCGCACACAACTTTCATAACTGAACCGTGGCATTTAAATGATTTATTTAATAGCCACAATTTATCAAAAACTTATTAAAAACCTAAAACTGAAACTATGGGTTTATTTTCTGTTTCCAGGTCCCAGAAATAAGATATTAGAAAGAAATAAGCCCATATTTTCCATCTTTCACTGTCCCCTGATCCCATATAACACATTTATTATTTCTTTCCCTGTGACTTTTTCTAATACTATTTGCTGATATTTTTCAAAAATCCCTCCATTTTAACTTGCAAGTGTAGGAATACATATTACAGACAACTATGACCTTTCTGTGACCCCCTTTTAAACTTTAAATTGAAAAACAAACTTTTTTAAATTTCATAAATTTAAATTTCAATTTAATTTAAAAAGTTTAATTCAAATTTTAAAAATAATTACACCATTGTTTTCCTTATTAAATTTTGAAGCCTGTAGCCAAATTTCATCCATGAAACTTTAAAAATGAGCTGACAATTGCAGATTAAAATGTTCAAAACATGCTCTCTGACAGGAACGGGGACCCAATTATTTGCCCCATTGGAACGCATTGAAAATCATAGTAAATACATAGGGTCCTGTTCAATAAATAATTTTGATAGCCACCTTGGGACTTCTGGTTCATGTTAGGCATTCATTTAGAAGTGTCTAAGTGCAATCTCAGTGCCTCATGACCGGCATTCCGTTGCAAAATTTTGTTTTTATTGACAACAGGGTCAGTCTGTCTACTTCCGGGAAAGAATAAAGGCTAGAATTTAGGCAATTTACTCTATGTACTGACGCCAGATTACATTTAAATCAATCAAAATTTTTACAGAAATTCAAACTAGAAAGCCTACCCTTTCAAATAAAACTACATTCAGTTACAGAACTAGTGAAATAATAACACTACACAATTTATAACAAAAGTTATATATTTTTTTTAAGAACTACATTCGTGGGTACCGGACTGGTTGCCCTAACTGGGATCCTATTCCTGTCAGACTTTATTTTTTTTCCCAGACTTAAAACTGCACTTTTAAAATAAAGATATACATCTCAGTAGTTATTGTGCAAAGTTTCAAAAAATTTGATCAAACAGTTACAGAATTATAGATCCTTATCTATAACATCTCAAATACCAGAAAATTGATCGGAGAAAATCTTAAATTCATGAAGAAAATATGCTAAAAATCAGCAAAACTTTTTTATTTCAAGAGATATTTACATTCTGTAAATTGCATAAGGTAGACAAATTCATTCTTTGTATGGAAATCTAGTTGAAACCAAAATTTGTTTAAAAATAAATTAAAAATATTATTTTTTTCAATTAAAATTAAAAAATCTTCTGTTTTAAAGAATTACATATGCAAAACAAGCATACCCCATAAACAATGGTATAAAATATGAGACAAAGTCTTCAAATAGTCTGCTAAGTTCATTTAAAATACAATATAAGAGGCTAGATGCAGAGAAGTTCTCACTTGTAGCTAAAACCAGGCAAACAGCACCTCCTATAGTTTAACAGATGTGAAGGGAAATCCTTGATCTTCCTGACCGCCTAACGCTACTGTGCGTTGTTGTACTTTTGACTGCTCTAAATGTCCCACTAGTTCATATGTGTGTTCTCTTGGACACTGAAACTGTTGGTGGCTGGGATCCATGTACTTTAGTCCAAGTTCACCAACCTGAATATAGATAACAAAGACAAGTTAATAATGCAGGAACTTTTAAAAATGAAACTTAGGAAAGAAGCATTAATTAAAATGAAATTCAAACAGTGAAACTATTAAAAGAGCACTAAGTGTTTCCTTAACCAGAAGCAGATCTCCAAAAGATCCAAAACCAAGGAAGATATAGCTCTATTCATTTACTGCTGAAATAGATACAGATAAAATTAACGGTCCTTTTAAGGACCATCAAAATCTTTAAAAGGGAGTCTTAAATTGTTGTACATTGAGTTTAAATTGCTTGTATAAGCTATATTATAGCCCTACCCCTTAAATATCTTCCAAAAAATGTAAAATTAGAGAGCCCCTGGCAAGTGTTTCTGAGTTCACACAATAATATGTGGCTATGTATGTGATGCGGCTCTAAATAAATGTTAGCTGGATTCGCACACAACTTTCATAACTGAACCGTGGCATTTAAATGATTTATTTAATAGCCACAATTTATCAAAAACTTATTAAAAACCTAAAACTGAAACTATGGGTTTATTTTCTGTTTCCAGGTCCCAGAAATAAGATATTAGAAAGAAATAAGCCCATATTTTCCATCTTTCACTGTCCCCTGATCCCATATAACACATTTATTATTTCTTTCCCTGTGACTTTTTCTAATACTATTTGCTGATATTTTTCAAAAATCCCTCCATTTTAACTTGCAAGTGTAGGAATACATATTACAGACAACTATGACCTTTCTGTGACCCCCTTTTAAACTTTAAATTGAAAAACAAACTTTTTTAAATTTCATAAATTTAAATTTCAATTTAATTTAAAAAGTTTAATTCAAATTTTAAAAATAATTACACCATTGTTTTCCTTATTAAATTTTGAAGCCTGTAGCCAAATTTCATCCATGAAACTTTAAAAATGAGCTGACAATTGCAGATTAAAATGTTCAAAACATGCTCTCTGACAGGAACGGGGACCCAATTATTTGCCCCATTGGAACGCATTGAAAATCATAGTAAATACATAGGGTCCTGTTCAATAAATAATTTTGATAGCCACCTTGGGACTTCTGGTTCATGTTAGGCATTCATTTAGAAGTGTCTAAGTGCAATCTCAGTGCCTCATGACCGGCATTCCGTTGCAAAATTTTGTTTTTATTGACAACAGGGTCAGTCTGTCTACTTCCGGGAAAGAATAAAGGCTAGAATTTAGGCAATTTACTCTATGTACTGACGCCAGATTACATTTAAATCAATCAAAATTTTTACAGAAATTCAAACTAGAAAGCCTACCCTTTCAAATAAAACTACATTCAGTTACAGAACTAGTGAAATAATAACACTACACAATTTATAACAAAAGTTATATATTTTTTTTAAGAACTACATTCGTGGGTACCGGACTGGTTGCCCTAACTGGGATCCTATTCCTGTCAGACTTTATTTTTTTTCCCAGACTTAAAACTGCACTTTTAAAATAAAGATATACATCTCAGTAGTTATTGTGCAAAGTTTCAAAAAATTTGATCAAACAGTTACAGAATTATAGATCCTTATCTATAACATCTCAAATACCAGAAAATTGATCGGAGAAAATCTTAAATTCATGAAGAAAATATGCTAAAAATCAGCAAAACTTTTTTATTTCAAGAGATATTTACATTCTGTAAATTGCATAAGGTAGACAAATTCATTCTTTGTATGGAAATCTAGTTGAAACCAAAATTTGTTTAAAAATAAATTAAAAATATTATTTTTTTCAATTAAAATTAAAAAATCTTCTGTTTTAAAGAATTACATATGCAAAACAAGCATACCCCATAAACAATGGTATAAAATATGAGACAAAGTCTTCAAATAGTCTGCTAAGTTCATTTAAAATACAATATAAGAGGCTAGATGCAGAGAAGTTCTCACTTGTAGCTAAAACCAGTCAAACAGCACCTCCTATAGTTTAACAGATGTGAAGGGAAATCCTTGATCTTCCTGACCGCCTAACGCTACTGTGCGTTGTTGTACTTTTGACTGCTCTAAATGTCCCACTAGTTCATATGTGTGTTCTCTTGGACACTGAAACTGTTGGTGGCTGGGATCCATGTACTTTAGTCCAAGTTCACCAACCTGAATATAGATAACAAAGACAAGTTAATAATGCAGGAACTTTTAAAAATGAAACTTAGGAAAGAAGCATTAATTAAAATGAAATTCAAACAGTGAAACTATTAAAAGAGCACTAAGTGTTTCCTTAACCAGAAGCAGATCTCCAAAAGATCCAAAACCAAGGAAGATATAGCTCTATTCATTTACTGCTGAAATAGATACAGATAAAATTAACGGTCCTTTTAAGGACCATCAAAATCTTTAAAAGGGAGTCTTAAATTGTTGTACATTGAGTTTAAATTGCTTGTATAAGCTATATTATAGCCCTACCCCTTAAATATCTTCCAAAAAATGTAAAATTAGAGAGCCCCTGGCAAGTGTTTCTGAGTTCACACAATAATATGTGGCTATGTATGTGATGCGGCTCTAAATAAATGTTAGCTGGATTCGCACACAACTTTCATAACTGAACCGTGGCATTTAAATGATTTATTTAATAGCCACAATTTATCAAAAACTTATTAAAAACCTAAAACTGAAACTATGGGTTTATTTTCTGTTTCCAGGTCCCAGAAATAAGATATTAGAAAGAAATAAGCCCATATTTTCCATCTTTCACTGTCCCCTGATCCCATATAACACATTTATTATTTCTTTCCCTGTGACTTTTTCTAATACTATTTGCTGATATTTTTCAAAAATCCCTCCATTTTAACTTGCAAGTGTAGGAATACATATTACAGACAACTATGACCTTTCTGTGACCCCCTTTTAAACTTTAAATTGAAAAACAAACTTTTTTAAATTTCATAAATTTAAATTTCAATTTAATTTAAAAAGTTTAATTCAAATTTTAAAAATAATTACACCATTGTTTTCCTTATTAAATTTTGAAGCCTGTAGCCAAATTTCATCCATGAAACTTTAAAAATGAGCTGACAATTGCAGATTAAAATGTTCAAAACATGCTCTCTGACAGGAACGGGGACCCAATTATTTGCCCCATTGGAACGCATTGAAAATCATAGTAAATACATAGGGTCCTGTTCAATAAATAATTTTGATAGCCACCTTGGGACTTCTGGTTCATGTTAGGCATTCATTTAGAAGTGTCTAAGTGCAATCTCAGTGCCTCATGACCGGCATTCCGTTGCAAAATTTTGTTTTTATTGACAACAGGGTCAGTCTGTCTACTTCCGGGAAAGAATAAAGGCTAGAATTTAGGCAATTTACTCTATGTACTGACGCCAGATTACATTTAAATCAATCAAAATTTTTACAGAAATTCAAACTAGAAAGCCTACCCTTTCAAATAAAACTACATTCAGTTACAGAACTAGTGAAATAATAACACTACACAATTTATAACAAAAGTTATATATTTTTTTTAAGAACTACATTCGTGGGTACCGGACTGGTTGCCCTAACTGGGATCCTATTCCTGTCAGACTTTATTTTTTTTCCCAGACTTAAAACTGCACTTTTAAAATAAAGATATACATCTCAGTAGTTATTGTGCAAAGTTTCAAAAAATTTGATCAAACAGTTACAGAATTATAGATCCTTATCTATAACATCTCAAATACCAGAAAATTGATCGGAGAAAATCTTAAATTCATGAAGAAAATATGCTAAAAATCAGCAAAACTTTTTTATTTCAAGAGATATTTACATTCTGTAAATTGCATAAGGTAGACAAATTCATTCTTTGTATGGAAATCTAGTTGAAACCAAAATTTGTTTAAAAATAAATTAAAAATATTATTTTTTTCAATTAAAATTAAAAAATCTTCTGTTTTAAAGAATTACATATGCAAAACAAGCATACCCCATAAACAATGGTATAAAATATGAGACAAAGTCTTCAAATAGTCTGCTAAGTTCATTTAAAATACAATATAAGAGGCTAGATGCAGAGAAGTTCTCACTTGTAGCTAAAACCAGTCAAACAGCACCTCCTATAGTTTAACAGATGTGAAGGGAAATCCTTGATCTTCCTGACCGCCTAACGCTACTGTGCGTTGTTGTACTTTTGACTGCTCTAAATGTCCCACTAGTTCATATGTGTGTTCTCTTGGACACTGAAACTGTTGGTGGCTGGGATCCATGTACTTTAGTCCAAGTTCACCAACCTGAATATAGATAACAAAGACAAGTTAATAATGCAGGAACTTTTAAAAATGAAACTTAGGAAAGAAGCATTAATTAAAATGAAATTCAAACAGTGAAACTATTAAAAGAGCACTAAGTGTTTCCTTAACCAGAAGCAGATCTCCAAAAGATCCAAAACCAAGGAAGATATAGCTCTATTCATTTACTGCTGAAATAGATACAGATAAAATTAACGGTCCTTTTAAGGACCATCAAAATCTTTAAAAGGGAGTCTTAAATTGTTGTACATTGAGTTTAAATTGCTTGTATAAGCTATATTATAGCCCTACCCCTTAAATATCTTCCAAAAAATGTAAAATTAGAGAGCCCCTGGCAAGTGTTTCTGAGTTCACACAATAATATGTGGCTATGTATGTGATGCGGCTCTAAATAAATGTTAGCTGGATTCGCACACAACTTTCATAACTGAACCGTGGCATTTAAATGATTTATTTAATAGCCACAATTTATCAAAAACTTATTAAAAACCTAAAACTGAAACTATGGGTTTATTTTCTGTTTCCAGGTCCCAGAAATAAGATATTAGAAAGAAATAAGCCCATATTTTCCATCTTTCACTGTCCCCTGATCCCATATAACACATTTATTATTTCTTTCCCTGTGACTTTTTCTAATACTATTTGCTGATATTTTTCAAAAATCCCTCCATTTTAACTTGCAAGTGTAGGAATACATATTACAGACAACTATGACCTTTCTGTGACCCCCTTTTAAACTTTAAATTGAAAAACAAACTTTTTTAAATTTCATAAATTTAAATTTCAATTTAATTTAAAAAGTTTAATTCAAATTTTAAAAATAATTACACCATTGTTTTCCTTATTAAATTTTGAAGCCTGTAGCCAAATTTCATCCATGAAACTTTAAAAATGAGCTGACAATTGCAGATTAAAATGTTCAAAACATGCTCTCTGACAGGAACGGGGACCCAATTATTTGCCCCATTGGAACGCATTGAAAATCATAGTAAATACATAGGGTCCTGTTCAATAAATAATTTTGATAGCCACCTTGGGACTTCTGGTTCATGTTAGGCATTCATTTAGAAGTGTCTAAGTGCAATCTCAGTGCCTCATGACCGGCATTCCGTTGCAAAATTTTGTTTTTATTGACAACAGGGTCAGTCTGTCTACTTCCGGGAAAGAATAAAGGCTAGAATTTAGGCAATTTACTCTATGTACTGACGCCAGATTACATTTAAATCAATCAAAATTTTTACAGAAATTCAAACTAGAAAGCCTACCCTTTCAAATAAAACTACATTCAGTTACAGAACTAGTGAAATAATAACACTACACAATTTATAACAAAAGTTATATATTTTTTTTAAGAACTACATTCGTGGGTACCGGACTGGTTGCCCTAACTGGGATCCTATTCCTGTCAGACTTTATTTTTTTTCCCAGACTTAAAACTGCACTTTTAAAATAAAGATATACATCTCAGTAGTTATTGTGCAAAGTTTCAAAAAATTTGATCAAACAGTTACAGAATTATAGATCCTTATCTATAACATCTCAAATACCAGAAAATTGATCGGAGAAAATCTTAAATTCATGAAGAAAATATGCTAAAAATCAGCAAAACTTTTTTATTTCAAGAGATATTTACATTCTGTAAATTGCATAAGGTAGACAAATTCATTCTTTGTATGGAAATCTAGTTGAAACCAAAATTTGTTTAAAAATAAATTAAAAATATTATTTTTTTCAATTAAAATTAAAAAATCTTCTGTTTTAAAGAATTACATATGCAAAACAAGCATACCCCATAAACAATGGTATAAAATATGAGACAAAGTCTTCAAATAGTCTGCTAAGTTCATTTAAAATACAATATAAGAGGCTAGATGCAGAGAAGTTCTCACTTGTAGCTAAAACCAGTCAAACAGCACCTCCTATAGTTTAACAGATGTGAAGGGAAATCCTTGATCTTCCTGACCGCCTAACGCTACTGTGCGTTGTTGTACTTTTGACTGCTCTAAATGTCCCACTAGTTCATATGTGTGTTCTCTTGGACACTGAAACTGTTGGTGGCTGGGATCCATGTACTTTAGTCCAAGTTCACCAACCTGAATATAGATAACAAAGACAAGTTAATAATGCAGGAACTTTTAAAAATGAAACTTAGGAAAGAAGCATTAATTAAAATGAAATTCAAACAGTGAAACTATTAAAAGAGCACTAAGTGTTTCCTTAACCAGAAGCAGATCTCCAAAAGATCCAAAACCAAGGAAGATATAGCTCTATTCATTTACTGCTGAAATAGATACAGATAAAATTAACGGTCCTTTTAAGGACCATCAAAATCTTTAAAAGGGAGTCTTAAATTGTTGTACATTGAGTTTAAATTGCTTGTATAAGCTATATTATAGCCCTACCCCTTAAATATCTTCCAAAAAATGTAAAATTAGAGAGCCCCTGGCAAGTGTTTCTGAGTTCACACAATAATATGTGGCTATGTATGTGATGCGGCTCTAAATAAATGTTAGCTGGATTCGCACACAACTTTCATAACTGAACCGTGGCATTTAAATGATTTATTTAATAGCCACAATTTATCAAAAACTTATTAAAAACCTAAAACTGAAACTATGGGTTTATTTTCTGTTTCCAGGTCCCAGAAATAAGATATTAGAAAGAAATAAGCCCATATTTTCCATCTTTCACTGTCCCCTGATCCCATATAACACATTTATTATTTCTTTCCCTGTGACTTTTTCTAATACTATTTGCTGATATTTTTCAAAAATCCCTCCATTTTAACTTGCAAGTGTAGGAATACATATTACAGACAACTATGACCTTTCTGTGACCCCCTTTTAAACTTTAAATTGAAAAACAAACTTTTTTAAATTTCATAAATTTAAATTTCAATTTAATTTAAAAAGTTTAATTCAAATTTTAAAAATAATTACACCATTGTTTTCCTTATTAAATTTTGAAGCCTGTAGCCAAATTTCATCCATGAAACTTTAAAAATGAGCTGACAATTGCAGATTAAAATGTTCAAAACATGCTCTCTGACAGGAACGGGGACCCAATTATTTGCCCCATTGGAACGCATTGAAAATCATAGTAAATACATAGGGTCCTGTTCAATAAATAATTTTGATAGCCACCTTGGGACTTCTGGTTCATGTTAGGCATTCATTTAGAAGTGTCTAAGTGCAATCTCAGTGCCTCATGACCGGCATTCCGTTGCAAAATTTTGTTTTTATTGACAACAGGGTCAGTCTGTCTACTTCCGGGAAAGAATAAAGGCTAGAATTTAGGCAATTTACTCTATGTACTGACGCCAGATTACATTTAAATCAATCAAAATTTTTACAGAAATTCAAACTAGAAAGCCTACCCTTTCAAATAAAACTACATTCAGTTACAGAACTAGTGAAATAATAACACTACACAATTTATAACAAAAGTTATATATTTTTTTTAAGAACTACATTCGTGGGTACCGGACTGGTTGCCCTAACTGGGATCCTATTCCTGTCAGACTTTATTTTTTTTCCCAGACTTAAAACTGCACTTTTAAAATAAAGATATACATCTCAGTAGTTATTGTGCAAAGTTTCAAAAAATTTGATCAAACAGTTACAGAATTATAGATCCTTATCTATAACATCTCAAATACCAGAAAATTGATCGGAGAAAATCTTAAATTCATGAAGAAAATATGCTAAAAATCAGCAAAACTTTTTTATTTCAAGAGATATTTACATTCTGTAAATTGCATAAGGTAGACAAATTCATTCTTTGTATGGAAATCTAGTTGAAACCAAAATTTGTTTAAAAATAAATTAAAAATATTATTTTTTTCAATTAAAATTAAAAAATCTTCTGTTTTAAAGAATTACATATGCAAAACAAGCATACCCCATAAACAATGGTATAAAATATGAGACAAAGTCTTCAAATAGTCTGCTAAGTTCATTTAAAATACAATATAAGAGGCTAGATGCAGAGAAGTTCTCACTTGTAGCTAAAACCAGTCAAACAGCACCTCCTATAGTTTAACAGATGTGAAGGGAAATCCTTGATCTTCCTGACCGCCTAACGCTACTGTGCGTTGTTGTACTTTTGACTGCTCTAAATGTCCCACTAGTTCATATGTGTGTTCTCTTGGACACTGAAACTGTTGGTGGCTGGGATCCATGTACTTTAGTCCAAGTTCACCAACCTGAATATAGATAACAAAGACAAGTTAATAATGCAGGAACTTTTAAAAATGAAACTTAGGAAAGAAGCATTAATTAAAATGAAATTCAAACAGTGAAACTATTAAAAGAGCACTAAGTGTTTCCTTAACCAGAAGCAGATCTCCAAAAGATCCAAAACCAAGGAAGATATAGCTCTATTCATTTACTGCTGAAATAGATACAGATAAAATTAACGGTCCTTTTAAGGACCATCAAAATCTTTAAAAGGGAGTCTTAAATTGTTGTACATTGAGTTTAAATTGCTTGTATAAGCTATATTATAGCCCTACCCCTTAAATATCTTCCAAAAAATGTAAAATTAGAGAGCCCCTGGCAAGTGTTTCTGAGTTCACACAATAATATGTGGCTATGTATGTGATGCGGCTCTAAATAAATGTTAGCTGGATTCGCACACAACTTTCATAACTGAACCGTGGCATTTAAATGATTTATTTAATAGCCACAATTTATCAAAAACTTATTAAAAACCTAAAACTGAAACTATGGGTTTATTTTCTGTTTCCAGGTCCCAGAAATAAGATATTAGAAAGAAATAAGCCCATATTTTCCATCTTTCACTGTCCCCTGATCCCATATAACACATTTATTATTTCTTTCCCTGTGACTTTTTCTAATACTATTTGCTGATATTTTTCAAAAATCCCTCCATTTTAACTTGCAAGTGTAGGAATACATATTACAGACAACTATGACCTTTCTGTGACCCCCTTTTAAACTTTAAATTGAAAAACAAACTTTTTTAAATTTCATAAATTTAAATTTCAATTTAATTTAAAAAGTTTAATTCAAATTTTAAAAATAATTACACCATTGTTTTCCTTATTAAATTTTGAAGCCTGTAGCCAAATTTCATCCATGAAACTTTAAAAATGAGCTGACAATTGCAGATTAAAATGTTCAAAACATGCTCTCTGACAGGAACGGGGACCCAATTATTTGCCCCATTGGAACGCATTGAAAATCATAGTAAATACATAGGGTCCTCTTCAATAAATAATTTTGATAGCCACCTTGGGACTTCTGGTTCATGTTAGGCATTCATTTAGAAGTGTCTAAGTGCAATCTCAGTGCCTCATGACCGGCATTCCGTTGCAAAATTTTGTTTTTATTGACAACAGGGTCAGTCTGTCTACTTCCGGGAAAGAATAAAGGCTAGAATTTAGGCAATTTACTCTATGTACTGACGCCAGATTACATTTAAATCAATCAAAATTTTTACAGAAATTCAAACTAGAAAGCCTACCCTTTCAAATAAAACTACATTCAGTTACAGAACTAGTGAAATAATAACACTACACAATTTATAACAAAAGTTATATATTTTTTTTAAGAACTACATTCGTGGGTACCGGACTGGTTGCCCTAACTGGGATCCTATTCCTGTCAGACTTTATTTTTTTTCCCAGACTTAAAACTGCACTTTTAAAATAAAGATATACATCTCAGTAGTTATTGTGCAAAGTTTCAAAAAATTTGATCAAACAGTTACAGAATTATAGATCCTTATCTATAACATCTCAAATACCAGAAAATTGATCGGAGAAAATCTTAAATTCATGAAGAAAATATGCTAAAAATCAGCAAAACTTTTTTATTTCAAGAGATATTTACATTCTGTAAATTGCATAAGGTAGACAAATTCATTCTTTGTATGGAAATCTAGTTGAAACCAAAATTTGTTTAAAAATAAATTAAAAATATTATTTTTTTCAATTAAAATTAAAAAATCTTCTGTTTTAAAGAATTACATATGCAAAACAAGCATACCCCATAAACAATGGTATAAAATATGAGACAAAGTCTTCAAATAGTCTGCTAAGTTCATTTAAAATACAATATAAGAGGCTAGATGCAGAGAAGTTCTCACTTGTAGCTAAAACCAGTCAAACAGCACCTCCTATAGTTTAACAGATGTGAAGGGAAATCCTTGATCTTCCTGACCGCCTAACGCTACTGTGCGTTGTTGTACTTTTGACTGCTCTAAATGTCCCACTAGTTCATATGTGTGTTCTCTTGGACACTGAAACTGTTGGTGGCTGGGATCCATGTACTTTAGTCCAAGTTCACCAACCTGAATATAGATAACAAAGACAAGTTAATAATGCAGGAACTTTTAAAAATGAAACTTAGGAAAGAAGCATTAATTAAAATGAAATTCAAACAGTGAAACTATTAAAAGAGCACTAAGTGTTTCCTTAACCAGAAGCAGATCTCCAAAAGATCCAAAACCAAGGAAGATATAGCTCTATTCATTTACTGCTGAAATAGATACAGATAAAATTAACGGTCCTTTTAAGGACCATCAAAATCTTTAAAAGGGAGTCTTAAATTGTTGTACATTGAGTTTAAATTGCTTGTATAAGCTATATTATAGCCCTACCCCTTAAATATCTTCCAAAAAATGTAAAATTAGAGAGCCCCTGGCAAGTGTTTCTGAGTTCACACAATAATATGTGGCTATGTATGTGATGCGGCTCTAAATAAATGTTAGCTGGATTCGCACACAACTTTCATAACTGAACCGTGGCATTTAAATGATTTATTTAATAGCCACAATTTATCAAAAACTTATTAAAAACCTAAAACTGAAACTATGGGTTTATTTTCTGTTTCCAGGTCCCAGAAATAAGATATTAGAAAGAAATAAGCCCATATTTTCCATCTTTCACTGTCCCCTGATCCCATATAACACATTTATTATTTCTTTCCCTGTGACTTTTTCTAATACTATTTGCTGATATTTTTCAAAAATCCCTCCATTTTAACTTGCAAGTGTAGGAATACATATTACAGACAACTATGACCTTTCTGTGACCCCCTTTTAAACTTTAAATTGAAAAACAAACTTTTTTAAATTTCATAAATTTAAATTTCAATTTAATTTAAAAAGTTTAATTCAAATTTTAAAAATAATTACACCATTGTTTTCCTTATTAAATTTTGAAGCCTGTAGCCAAATTTCATCCATGAAACTTTAAAAATGAGCTGACAATTGCAGATTAAAATGTTCAAAACATGCTCTCTGACAGGAACGGGGACCCAATTATTTGCCCCATTGGAACGCATTGAAAATCATAGTAAATACATAGGGTCCTCTTCAATAAATAATTTTGATAGCCACCTTGGGACTTCTGGTTCATGTTAGGCATTCATTTAGAAGTGTCTAAGTGCAATCTCAGTGCCTCATGACCGGCATTCCGTTGCAAAATTTTGTTTTTATTGACAACAGGGTCAGTCTGTCTACTTCCGGGAAAGAATAAAGGCTAGAATTTAGGCAATTTACTCTATGTACTGACGCCAGATTACATTTAAATCAATCAAAATTTTTACAGAAATTCAAACTAGAAAGCCTACCCTTTCAAATAAAACTACATTCAGTTACAGAACTAGTGAAATAATAACACTACACAATTTATAACAAAAGTTATATATTTTTTTTAAGAACTACATTCGTGGGTACCGGACTGGTTGCCCTAACTGGGATCCTATTCCTGTCAGACTTTATTTTTTTTCCCAGACTTAAAACTGCACTTTTAAAATAAAGATATACATCTCAGTAGTTATTGTGCAAAGTTTCAAAAAATTTGATCAAACAGTTACAGAATTATAGATCCTTATCTATAACATCTCAAATACCAGAAAATTGATCGGAGAAAATCTTAAATTCATGAAGAAAATATGCTAAAAATCAGCAAAACTTTTTTATTTCAAGAGATATTTACATTCTGTAAATTGCATAAGGTAGACAAATTCATTCTTTGTATGGAAATCTAGTTGAAACCAAAATTTGTTTAAAAATAAATTAAAAATATTATTTTTTTCAATTAAAATTAAAAAATCTTCTGTTTTAAAGAATTACATATGCAAAACAAGCATACCCCATAAACAATGGTATAAAATATGAGACAAAGTCTTCAAATAGTCTGCTAAGTTCATTTAAAATACAATATAAGAGGCTAGATGCAGAGAAGTTCTCACTTGTAGCTAAAACCAGTCAAACAGCACCTCCTATAGTTTAACAGATGTGAAGGGAAATCCTTGATCTTCCTGACCGCCTAACGCTACTGTGCGTTGTTGTACTTTTGACTGCTCTAAATGTCCCACTAGTTCATATGTGTGTTCTCTTGGACACTGAAACTGTTGGTGGCTGGGATCCATGTACTTTAGTCCAAGTTCACCAACCTGAATATAGATAACAAAGACAAGTTAATAATGCAGGAACTTTTAAAAATGAAACTTAGGAAAGAAGCATTAATTAAAATGAAATTCAAACAGTGAAACTATTAAAAGAGCACTAAGTGTTTCCTTAACCAGAAGCAGATCTCCAAAAGATCCAAAACCAAGGAAGATATAGCTCTATTCATTTACTGCTGAAATAGATACAGATAAAATTAACGGTCCTTTTAAGGACCATCAAAATCTTTAAAAGGGAGTCTTAAATTGTTGTACATTGAGTTTAAATTGCTTGTATAAGCTATATTATAGCCCTACCCCTTAAATATCTTCCAAAAAATGTAAAATTAGAGAGCCCCTGGCAAGTGTTTCTGAGTTCACACAATAATATGTGGCTATGTATGTGATGCGGCTCTAAATAAATGTTAGCTGGATTCGCACACAACTTTCATAACTGAACCGTGGCATTTAAATGATTTATTTAATAGCCACAATTTATCAAAAACTTATTAAAAACCTAAAACTGAAACTATGGGTTTATTTTCTGTTTCCAGGTCCCAGAAATAAGATATTAGAAAGAAATAAGCCCATATTTTCCATCTTTCACTGTCCCCTGATCCCATATAACACATTTATTATTTCTTTCCCTGTGACTTTTTCTAATACTATTTGCTGATATTTTTCAAAAATCCCTCCATTTTAACTTGCAAGTGTAGGAATACATATTACAGACAACTATGACCTTTCTGTGACCCCCTTTTAAACTTTAAATTGAAAAACAAACTTTTTTAAATTTCATAAATTTAAATTTCAATTTAATTTAAAAAGTTTAATTCAAATTTTAAAAATAATTACACCATTGTTTTCCTTATTAAATTTTGAAGCCTGTAGCCAAATTTCATCCATGAAACTTTAAAAATGAGCTGACAATTGCAGATTAAAATGTTCAAAACATGCTCTCTGACAGGAACGGGGACCCAATTATTTGCCCCATTGGAACGCATTGAAAATCATAGTAAATACATAGGGTCCTGTTCAATAAATAATTTTGATAGCCACCTTGGGACTTCTGGTTCATGTTAGGCATTCATTTAGAAGTGTCTAAGTGCAATCTCAGTGCCTCATGACCGGCATTCCGTTGCAAAATTTTGTTTTTATTGACAACAGGGTCAGTCTGTCTACTTCCGGGAAAGAATAAAGGCTAGAATTTAGGCAATTTACTCTATGTACTGACGCCAGATTACATTTAAATCAATCAAAATTTTTACAGAAATTCAAACTAGAAAGCCTACCCTTTCAAATAAAACTACATTCAGTTACAGAACTAGTGAAATAATAACACTACACAATTTATAACAAAAGTTATATATTTTTTTTAAGAACTACATTCGTGGGTACCGGACTGGTTGCCCTAACTGGGATCCTATTCCTGTCAGACTTTATTTTTTTTCCCAGACTTAAAACTGCACTTTTAAAATAAAGATATACATCTCAGTAGTTATTGTGCAAAGTTTCAAAAAATTTGATCAAACAGTTACAGAATTATAGATCCTTATCTATAACATCTCAAATACCAGAAAATTGATCGGAGAAAATCTTAAATTCATGAAGAAAATATGCTAAAAATCAGCAAAACTTTTTTATTTCAAGAGATATTTACATTCTGTAAATTGCATAAGGTAGACAAATTCATTCTTTGTATGGAAATCTAGTTGAAACCAAAATTTGTTTAAAAATAAATTAAAAATATTATTTTTTTCAATTAAAATTAAAAAATCTTCTGTTTTAAAGAATTACATATGCAAAACAAGCATACCCCATAAACAATGGTATAAAATATGAGACAAAGTCTTCAAATAGTCTGCTAAGTTCATTTAAAATACAATATAAGAGGCTAGATGCAGAGAAGTTCTCACTTGTAGCTAAAACCAGTCAAACAGCACCTCCTATAGTTTAACAGATGTGAAGGGAAATCCTTGATCTTCCTGACCGCCTAACGCTACTGTGCGTTGTTGTACTTTTGACTGCTCTAAATGTCCCACTAGTTCATATGTGTGTTCTCTTGGACACTGAAACTGTTGGTGGCTGGGATCCATGTACTTTAGTCCAAGTTCACCAACCTGAATATAGATAACAAAGACAAGTTAATAATGCAGGAACTTTTAAAAATGAAACTTAGGAAAGAAGCATTAATTAAAATGAAATTCAAACAGTGAAACTATTAAAAGAGCACTAAGTGTTTCCTTAACCAGAAGCAGATCTCCAAAAGATCCAAAACCAAGGAAGATATAGCTCTATTCATTTACTGCTGAAATAGATACAGATAAAATTAACGGTCCTTTTAAGGACCATCAAAATCTTTAAAAGGGAGTCTTAAATTGTTGTACATTGAGTTTAAATTGCTTGTATAAGCTATATTATAGCCCTACCCCTTAAATATCTTCCAAAAAATGTAAAATTAGAGAGCCCCTGGCAAGTGTTTCTGAGTTCACACAATAATATGTGGCTATGTATGTGATGCGGCTCTAAATAAATGTTAGCTGGATTCGCACACAACTTTCATAACTGAACCGTGGCATTTAAATGATTTATTTAATAGCCACAATTTATCAAAAACTTATTAAAAACCTAAAACTGAAACTATGGGTTTATTTTCTGTTTCCAGGTCCCAGAAATAAGATATTAGAAAGAAATAAGCCCATATTTTCCATCTTTCACTGTCCCCTGATCCCATATAACACATTTATTATTTCTTTCCCTGTGACTTTTTCTAATACTATTTGCTGATATTTTTCAAAAATCCCTCCATTTTAACTTGCAAGTGTAGGAATACATATTACAGACAACTATGACCTTTCTGTGACCCCCTTTTAAACTTTAAATTGAAAAACAAACTTTTTTAAATTTCATAAATTTAAATTTCAATTTAATTTAAAAAGTTTAATTCAAATTTTAAAAATAATTACACCATTGTTTTCCTTATTAAATTTTGAAGCCTGTAGCCAAATTTCATCCATGAAACTTTAAAAATGAGCTGACAATTGCAGATTAAAATGTTCAAAACATGCTCTCTGACAGGAACGGGGACCCAATTATTTGCCCCATTGGAACGCATTGAAAATCATAGTAAATACATAGGGTCCTGTTCAATAAATAATTTTGATAGCCACCTTGGGACTTCTGGTTCATGTTAGGCATTCATTTAGAAGTGTCTAAGTGCAATCTCAGTGCCTCATGACCGGCATTCCGTTGCAAAATTTTGTTTTTATTGACAACAGGGTCAGTCTGTCTACTTCCGGGAAAGAATAAAGGCTAGAATTTAGGCAATTTACTCTATGTACTGACGCCAGATTACATTTAAATCAATCAAAATTTTTACAGAAATTCAAACTAGAAAGCCTACCCTTTCAAATAAAACTACATTCAGTTACAGAACTAGTGAAATAATAACACTACACAATTTATAACAAAAGTTATATATTTTTTTTAAGAACTACATTCGTGGGTACCGGACTGGTTGCCCTAACTGGGATCCTATTCCTGTCAGACTTTATTTTTTTTCCCAGACTTAAAACTGCACTTTTAAAATAAAGATATACATCTCAGTAGTTATTGTGCAAAGTTTCAAAAAATTTGATCAAACAGTTACAGAATTATAGATCCTTATCTATAACATCTCAAATACCAGAAAATTGATCGGAGAAAATCTTAAATTCATGAAGAAAATATGCTAAAAATCAGCAAAACTTTTTTATTTCAAGAGATATTTACATTCTGTAAATTGCATAAGGTAGACAAATTCATTCTTTGTATGGAAATCTAGTTGAAACCAAAATTTGTTTAAAAATAAATTAAAAATATTATTTTTTTCAATTAAAATTAAAAAATCTTCTGTTTTAAAGAATTACATATGCAAAACAAGCATACCCCATAAACAATGGTATAAAATATGAGACAAAGTCTTCAAATAGTCTGCTAAGTTCATTTAAAATACAATATAAGAGGCTAGATGCAGAGAAGTTCTCACTTGTAGCTAAAACCAGTCAAACAGCACCTCCTATAGTTTAACAGATGTGAAGGGAAATCCTTGATCTTCCTGACCGCCTAACGCTACTGTGCGTTGTTGTACTTTTGACTGCTCTAAATGTCCCACTAGTTCATATGTGTGTTCTCTTGGACACTGAAACTGTTGGTGGCTGGGATCCATGTACTTTAGTCCAAGTTCACCAACCTGAATATAGATAACAAAGACAAGTTAATAATGCAGGAACTTTTAAAAATGAAACTTAGGAAAGAAGCATTAATTAAAATGAAATTCAAACAGTGAAACTATTAAAAGAGCACTAAGTGTTTCCTTAACCAGAAGCAGATCTCCAAAAGATCCAAAACCAAGGAAGATATAGCTCTATTCATTTACTGCTGAAATAGATACAGATAAAATTAACGGTCCTTTTAAGGACCATCAAAATCTTTAAAAGGGAGTCTTAAATTGTTGTACATTGAGTTTAAATTGCTTGTATAAGCTATATTATAGCCCTACCCCTTAAATATCTTCCAAAAAATGTAAAATTAGAGAGCCCCTGGCAAGTGTTTCTGAGTTCACACAATAATATGTGGCTATGTATGTGATGCGGCTCTAAATAAATGTTAGCTGGATTCGCACACAACTTTCATAACTGAACCGTGGCATTTAAATGATTTATTTAATAGCCACAATTTATCAAAAACTTATTAAAAACCTAAAACTGAAACTATGGGTTTATTTTCTGTTTCCAGGTCCCAGAAATAAGATATTAGAAAGAAATAAGCCCATATTTTCCATCTTTCACTGTCCCCTGATCCCATATAACACATTTATTATTTCTTTCCCTGTGACTTTTTCTAATACTATTTGCTGATATTTTTCAAAAATCCCTCCATTTTAACTTGCAAGTGTAGGAATACATATTACAGACAACTATGACCTTTCTGTGACCCCCTTTTAAACTTTAAATTGAAAAACAAACTTTTTTAAATTTCATAAATTTAAATTTCAATTTAATTTAAAAAGTTTAATTCAAATTTTAAAAATAATTACACCATTGTTTTCCTTATTAAATTTTGAAGCCTGTAGCCAAATTTCATCCATGAAACTTTAAAAATGAGCTGACAATTGCAGATTAAAATGTTCAAAACATGCTCTCTGACAGGAACGGGGACCCAATTATTTGCCCCATTGGAACGCATTGAAAATCATAGTAAATACATAGGGTCCTGTTCAATAAATAATTTTGATAGCCACCTTGGGACTTCTGGTTCATGTTAGGCATTCATTTAGAAGTGTCTAAGTGCAATCTCAGTGCCTCATGACCGGCATTCCGTTGCAAAATTTTGTTTTTATTGACAACAGGGTCAGTCTGTCTACTTCCGGGAAAGAATAAAGGCTAGAATTTAGGCAATTTACTCTATGTACTGACGCCAGATTACATTTAAATCAATCAAAATTTTTACAGAAATTCAAACTAGAAAGCCTACCCTTTCAAATAAAACTACATTCAGTTACAGAACTAGTGAAATAATAACACTACACAATTTATAACAAAAGTTATATATTTTTTTTAAGAACTACATTCGTGGGTACCGGACTGGTTGCCCTAACTGGGATCCTATTCCTGTCAGACTTTATTTTTTTTCCCAGACTTAAAACTGCACTTTTAAAATAAAGATATACATCTCAGTAGTTATTGTGCAAAGTTTCAAAAAATTTGATCAAACAGTTACAGAATTATAGATCCTTATCTATAACATCTCAAATACCAGAAAATTGATCGGAGAAAATCTTAAATTCATGAAGAAAATATGCTAAAAATCAGCAAAACTTTTTTATTTCAAGAGATATTTACATTCTGTAAATTGCATAAGGTAGACAAATTCATTCTTTGTATGGAAATCTAGTTGAAACCAAAATTTGTTTAAAAATAAATTAAAAATATTATTTTTTTCAATTAAAATTAAAAAATCTTCTGTTTTAAAGAATTACATATGCAAAACAAGCATACCCCATAAACAATGGTATAAAATATGAGACAAAGTCTTCAAATAGTCTGCTAAGTTCATTTAAAATACAATATAAGAGGCTAGATGCAGAGAAGTTCTCACTTGTAGCTAAAACCAGTCAAACAGCACCTCCTATAGTTTAACAGATGTGAAGGGAAATCCTTGATCTTCCTGACCGCCTAACGCTACTGTGCGTTGTTGTACTTTTGACTGCTCTAAATGTCCCACTAGTTCATATGTGTGTTCTCTTGGACACTGAAACTGTTGGTGGCTGGGATCCATGTACTTTAGTCCAAGTTCACCAACCTGAATATAGATAACAAAGACAAGTTAATAATGCAGGAACTTTTAAAAATGAAACTTAGGAAAGAAGCATTAATTAAAATGAAATTCAAACAGTGAAACTATTAAAAGAGCACTAAGTGTTTCCTTAACCAGAAGCAGATCTCCAAAAGATCCAAAACCAAGGAAGATATAGCTCTATTCATTTACTGCTGAAATAGATACAGATAAAATTAACGGTCCTTTTAAGGACCATCAAAATCTTTAAAAGGGAGTCTTAAATTGTTGTACATTGAGTTTAAATTGCTTGTATAAGCTATATTATAGCCCTACCCCTTAAATATCTTCCAAAAAATGTAAAATTAGAGAGCCCCTGGCAAGTGTTTCTGAGTTCACACAATAATATGTGGCTATGTATGTGATGCGGCTCTAAATAAATGTTAGCTGGATTCGCACACAACTTTCATAACTGAACCGTGGCATTTAAATGATTTATTTAATAGCCACAATTTATCAAAAACTTATTAAAAACCTAAAACTGAAACTATGGGTTTATTTTCTGTTTCCAGGTCCCAGAAATAAGATATTAGAAAGAAATAAGCCCATATTTTCCATCTTTCACTGTCCCCTGATCCCATATAACACATTTATTATTTCTTTCCCTGTGACTTTTTCTAATACTATTTGCTGATATTTTTCAAAAATCCCTCCATTTTAACTTGCAAGTGTAGGAATACATATTACAGACAACTATGACCTTTCTGTGACCCCCTTTTAAACTTTAAATTGAAAAACAAACTTTTTTAAATTTCATAAATTTAAATTTCAATTTAATTTAAAAAGTTTAATTCAAATTTTAAAAATAATTACACCATTGTTTTCCTTATTAAATTTTGAAGCCTGTAGCCAAATTTCATCCATGAAACTTTAAAAATGAGCTGACAATTGCAGATTAAAATGTTCAAAACATGCTCTCTGACAGGAACGGGGACCCAATTATTTGCCCCATTGGAACGCATTGAAAATCATAGTAAATACATAGGGTCCTGTTCAATAAATAATTTTGATAGCCACCTTGGGACTTCTGGTTCATGTTAGGCATTCATTTAGAAGTGTCTAAGTGCAATCTCAGTGCCTCATGACCGGCATTCCGTTGCAAAATTTTGTTTTTATTGACAACAGGGTCAGTCTGTCTACTTCCGGGAAAGAATAAAGGCTAGAATTTAGGCAATTTACTCTATGTACTGACGCCAGATTACATTTAAATCAATCAAAATTTTTACAGAAATTCAAACTAGAAAGCCTACCCTTTCAAATAAAACTACATTCAGTTACAGAACTAGTGAAATAATAACACTACACAATTTATAACAAAAGTTATATATTTTTTTTAAGAACTACATTCGTGGGTACCGGACTGGTTGCCCTAACTGGGATCCTATTCCTGTCAGACTTTATTTTTTTTCCCAGACTTAAAACTGCACTTTTAAAATAAAGATATACATCTCAGTAGTTATTGTGCAAAGTTTCAAAAAATTTGATCAAACAGTTACAGAATTATAGATCCTTATCTATAACATCTCAAATACCAGAAAATTGATCGGAGAAAATCTTAAATTCATGAAGAAAATATGCTAAAAATCAGCAAAACTTTTTTATTTCAAGAGATATTTACATTCTGTAAATTGCATAAGGTAGACAAATTCATTCTTTGTATGGAAATCTAGTTGAAACCAAAATTTGTTTAAAAATAAATTAAAAATATTATTTTTTTCAATTAAAATTAAAAAATCTTCTGTTTTAAAGAATTACATATGCAAAACAAGCATACCCCATAAACAATGGTATAAAATATGAGACAAAGTCTTCAAATAGTCTGCTAAGTTCATTTAAAATACAATATAAGAGGCTAGATGCAGAGAAGTTCTCACTTGTAGCTAAAACCAGTCAAACAGCACCTCCTATAGTTTAACAGATGTGAAGGGAAATCCTTGATCTTCCTGACCGCCTAACGCTACTGTGCGTTGTTGTACTTTTGACTGCTCTAAATGTCCCACTAGTTCATATGTGTGTTCTCTTGGACACTGAAACTGTTGGTGGCTGGGATCCATGTACTTTAGTCCAAGTTCACCAACCTGAATATAGATAACAAAGACAAGTTAATAATGCAGGAACTTTTAAAAATGAAACTTAGGAAAGAAGCATTAATTAAAATGAAATTCAAACAGTGAAACTATTAAAAGAGCACTAAGTGTTTCCTTAACCAGAAGCAGATCTCCAAAAGATCCAAAACCAAGGAAGATATAGCTCTATTCATTTACTGCTGAAATAGATACAGATAAAATTAACGGTCCTTTTAAGGACCATCAAAATCTTTAAAAGGGAGTCTTAAATTGTTGTACATTGAGTTTAAATTGCTTGTATAAGCTATATTATAGCCCTACCCCTTAAATATCTTCCAAAAAATGTAAAATTAGAGAGCCCCTGGCAAGTGTTTCTGAGTTCACACAATAATATGTGGCTATGTATGTGATGCGGCTCTAAATAAATGTTAGCTGGATTCGCACACAACTTTCATAACTGAACCGTGGCATTTAAATGATTTATTTAATAGCCACAATTTATCAAAAACTTATTAAAAACCTAAAACTGAAACTATGGGTTTATTTTCTGTTTCCAGGTCCCAGAAATAAGATATTAGAAAGAAATAAGCCCATATTTTCCATCTTTCACTGTCCCCTGATCCCATATAACACATTTATTATTTCTTTCCCTGTGACTTTTTCTAATACTATTTGCTGATATTTTTCAAAAATCCCTCCATTTTAACTTGCAAGTGTAGGAATACATATTACAGACAACTATGACCTTTCTGTGACCCCCTTTTAAACTTTAAATTGAAAAACAAACTTTTTTAAATTTCATAAATTTAAATTTCAATTTAATTTAAAAAGTTTAATTCAAATTTTAAAAATAATTACACCATTGTTTTCCTTATTAAATTTTGAAGCCTGTAGCCAAATTTCATCCATGAAACTTTAAAAATGAGCTGACAATTGCAGATTAAAATGTTCAAAACATGCTCTCTGACAGGAACGGGGACCCAATTATTTGCCCCATTGGAACGCATTGAAAATCATAGTAAATACATAGGGTCCTGTTCAATAAATAATTTTGATAGCCACCTTGGGACTTCTGGTTCATGTTAGGCATTCATTTAGAAGTGTCTAAGTGCAATCTCAGTGCCTCATGACCGGCATTCCGTTGCAAAATTTTGTTTTTATTGACAACAGGGTCAGTCTGTCTACTTCCGGGAAAGAATAAAGGCTAGAATTTAGGCAATTTACTCTATGTACTGACGCCAGATTACATTTAAATCAATCAAAA
>NW_027267049.1:0-32593 GCF_963676685.1 Mytilus edulis
TTCTAAAACTGTTCGTAAAAAACGTTCACACGGTCGTAGAACAAATCGCAATCAAAGAAAATTTCGGGCCAATCATACCAATATTTCGGACCTAATTTCTATTTCAAAAACAACGGCAGACATTATCTCTTAACAAAACTCTGTTCGTTACCGGTTAATAAGTTAAATAAAATTTCGGAGGATTGCAACACAATTTCATATAGCAGTCCTAAGTATGAAATTGTTCAAATTATTATGGCATATTGTTATTCTAAATTATTTCCCAAAATTGATCGCCCTGAAGATCATAAAAAAACATTTTATTAAAATTAAGTATGTCAATAAAGGCTTTGATTTTGTAAATATTGCCGGTATATTTAACGACCATTCTGTTAAAGAACAAATTCCTGGATATTTTGACAATACTGAGCTACCTCTTATTTGTTATATTTACAAGAAATCTACCCGGAAATTTGTGTTTAATTATAGTCAATTGTGTAAAGATGTTAATATCAGTGAAAATACACCTACTTCATGTAGTTGCAGTAATTCCGAATATATCTATGGACCCATTTCCCATGTTATAACAGGAGATCTTAACATCGTTCAAGACCGAGAGTTAAAATCATTCCTCAGTAAAGGACCTAAATATCGTCCCCCGTCTATTATTAATTGGAATGAGTGTCGTAATATCATCCACGACTCACTCCATACTTACTGTATGAAATAGATAAAACGAGAAAAAGCTGACAAAAAATCTTTGGACTCTTTTTTTAATTCAGTAATGAAGATAGTTGATATACGTATTCAACATTTTAAAGAACATTTTACTATTAACAATAACCACAATAAACCTATTTCTCGTATCAAACATAAACTAAAAAAACTAGCCAAGGAATTTGTTTTTGTCCCGGCCGATAAAGCTGCTAATAATATTATTATTGTTTGACGTAAATTTTACATTGAGGTTCTGAAAAAGGAAATCACCAATTCACCAACATTCCAACTGACTCCATGTTCAGAAAACGAAATCTGTAACAAACATAAACTTTTAGCCACCGCTTTACAAGCAGAGCCAAATACAATGAGAGTCCCAACTATGTATTGGCTTCCGAAGCTACACAAAACCCCTTATAAATATAGATTTATTTCGTCTTCAAGCCATTGTTCAACTACTAAATTGTCTATTCTTCTTACCAGCACACTTGGTACAATTAAAAACCTGATAATAAATTGTTCAAATAAGGCCTTCGAAAATAGTGGAATAAATTACTTTTGGAGTGTCAAGAACTCGTTGGAAGTACTTGATAAATTGCATGCTTATATTGGTGATTTTGAATCTGTTCAAAGTTTTGATTTTTCTACCCTGTATACCACATTGCCTCACATTCTCATTAAGAAAAAATTCACACACCTAATTAAATGGGCATTCAAAAAATCAGAATGTGAATATATATGTTCAAACTCTTTTAGGTCATTTTTTAGTAGCAATAAATAAAAAACTATGTTAATTGGACATGCTTTGATACTATATATGCCCTTGAATTTTTACTAGATAACATTTTTGTTCGCTTTGGGGATTCCGTATATCGTCAGATTATCGGAATTCCAATGGGGACTAACTGTGCACCACTTATTGCGGACCTGTTTTTGTATTGTTATGAGTTACAATTTATGACAAAAATAAGCAAAGACCCATCGAAACAACATCTGATAAACAAATTTAATAATACTTTTAGATATTTGGATGATATTTTGGCTCTCAATAATGACGACTTCAGTATGTATATTAATGAAATTTATCCTGTTGAACTTACTTTAAATAAAGCTAACACTAACAATGACCACTGCCCTTTTCTCGATCTTGATATCTATATCACTAATGGAAAGCTGAATACTAAAATTTATGATAAAAGGGATGATTTTTCATTTCCTATCGTTAATTATCCGTTTTTAGATGGTGGCGTTCCCTTGTCACCATCTTACGGTGTTTATATATCTCAACTTGTACGATTCGCTCGTGTATGTAACAATGTTTTAGATTTTAACGAGAGAAATTTGTGTATTACTGAAAATTATTACACCAGGGTTTTCGATATCACAAACTAGTCAAAACATTTACTAAATTTTATCATCGGTATAAAGACATCATTCGTAAATATAGCAAAACATGCAGACTTCTTATACGTTCAGGTATTTCACATCCAATTTTTATGGAAATATTCTTTATAAAGCAAACAGGTGTCAGTATTCACCTCAGAAACTTACAAAACCTTTGAATAGACTTATTAAGAAGGGATATAATTACGATACTGTTGTCAAGTCATTAAAGATTGCATATTTTGGCGTTAATATTGAGTCACTGATAAGGTCTTTGCATCGGAACTAAACACATTTATTCTAAAAACAGTTGTTGGCATGACACGGGTTATGTTCTTCTCATATATGTTATGATGGTATGATACTAAACCCCTAACGGGAAGGATTGTGCCTGATGTTCATATGATGAAATCATAATCTTTCAGTCGGTTTAATTGAAGTCTGGAGCTGGCATGTCAGTTAACTGCTAGTAGTCTGTTGTTATTTATGTATTATTGTCATTTTGTTTATTTTCTTTGGTTACATCTTCTGACATCAGACTCGGACTTCTCTTGAACTGAATTTTAATGTGCGTATTGTTATGCGTTTACTTTTCTACATTGGTTAGAGGTATAGGGGGAGGGTTGAGATCTCACAAACATGTTTAACCCCGCCGCATTTTTGCCCCTGTCCCAAGTCAGGAGCCTCTGGCCTTTGTTAGTCTTGTATTATTTTAATTTTAGTTTCTTGTGTACAATTTGGAAATTAGTATGGCGTTCATTATCACTGGACTAGTATATATTTGTTTAGGGGCCAGCTGAAGGACGCCTCCGGGTGCGGGAATTTCTCGCTTCATTGAAGACCTGTTGGCGACCTTCTGCTGTTGATTTTTATTTGGTCGGGTTGTTGTCTCTTTGACACATTCCCCATTTCCATTCTCAATTTTAAATATTTGTTTTTATTTAGAGCTTAACTAAAAAAATACCTCAAGATTTTCTCTGTGCAAATATATATGCATACAAAATAATCACACATAAGGCAGAGACATATCATGTATACACATGTATATGTTTATATGTTTCTCGGCATAAGGTAAGGGAGCTACCATTTGATTTTTATGTGGGGGGGGGGGGGCTATGATGAAAAATGTTGTCCTGCATTTTTTTTTAGCTGTAATCTCTGTCCTGCCTTTTTATTTTTCACTCTGTTCGGTCCTGCCTTTTTTTTTTAGTTTATCCTGACTTTTTTTTACCTAAATTGTCGTCCTGACTTTTTTTTTTGCAAGTGTCTCATCCTGCCTTTTTTTTTTATTACTCAAAACTCCTGTCCTGCCTATTTTTTCAAATTTCAACCTAGCCCCCCCCATAAAAATCAAATGGTAGCTCCCTAAGCGAAATCTAAAATCACGGTTCACTCACGGCATAAAATAAATAAGTACACTTTAGCATAAAGCAAAGTTTGGAATTTGTGTATATGTGGTTGTATTATCAGGGGTCGGAGGACTAAAAAATATATTTTCAGAAGTTTGCCACCCCATTTTCAGTCTTTACTAACTTGAACGACATGGCCGTTGGAATGAATGCTTTTTCACCAAAAACTAACGCATCTGTTACACCAAATGCTCCGCCTTTCTTGATTTCAGAAAGAATTCTAACTTCCTTGAAATAATCAATTGTTAACAGTCAGCTTTAATAACCTGGGAATTTTAATTCGATTAAAAACACTTCAATAGTTCGAAATCTAAACCGGATTTTAGTCAACTTTCTCGGATATTGACCTGTAATTAGTATTGAAGTATTGACAGATGGCGGGAAATATATCTCATTTGTGAGTTACTGAGTAGAAAGTGAACTAAACCAGTTCGTTTAGAGAGGTGCAGGTATGAAATCAAGTCACTGTCACAGATTAAACACAATCATGTTTGTTCAAAATTAGTAAAAATAACTATGAACAGGGAAAATGATAAACATTTTAAAGATTTAAATTTTATGAAACTCAAAAAGACAAAATGTGTAAAATGAGGGACATTTATATATACATGACATGTTATCTAGGTGCTTTAATTATTTGCACTTGTCAAGTTTACTACTCAAAAGTTTTAAACTAAGAGAAAACTGAATAAATTCTCCCATATAAATCATAAATCTACCAAGTTATACATTTACCTGATTAGTGTGCTCAAGGATTTGTATACTAACTATACAAATCTTTGGTGTGCTTATAATATAGGTCAATGGCAATCCAATTGTCAATTGAATAATTTTTTTTCAATTATCTATGTAATTTTGTCTTTAATGTCCAAATAAAATTGATACAATTCAATACATTTGTTTTTAAATAAACCAATTGAGAGCCCATAAGGCAATGATTACATTAGTTTACAATGACATATCAATATATAAAAGTCATGACAGTAGAAACTGTATGGAAAAAAAACCCATTTTGATATTATATTTTAAACTTATCTCCCTTAGAATAGTTATTAGCCCTACATTTGTAATTAAACTAAGCCAGACAAACAACATAAATGTGAATCTTTCTCCAGGAGGACTACATTACATTTTTACTCTAATAGCATCAATAGTAGGCAAGATGCAGGGTTCCCGGGATATTTTTTTAAAGCAACTCGACTGCCAAATGTATGAACGAGCATAGCCACAAGGATCTGAGTTGCATTAATGTCAACAAAATTATGTAGACTCTCTCTGACCTCATCAAGGTCAGTGAAACTGGAGAAGCACATGCTGATGCCGATCATAATAAATTAATTACTTTTTTCCTAGTCCTAGTGACCTACATTTATATTTGTATATGTAAGTAAAATTGAGAATGGCAGGGGCGTAGCTACCCGGAGGCACGACAGCACGTGCATCCACGTCGTTTTCACACAAAAAAAAAAAAAAAAAAAAAGCAGAAGAGAGAGAGAGATGAGTTGGTCAATCGGATTCGGAGGACTGGTGGTGTCTTTTCCGTCTATCCCGGATATAGGTTTGACAACCTAGTTACAAGTGTTGATGAAGCTGTTCATTCAGAAAAATATCGTAGCTCCGAAGTTGCGTGCACATTAATTGATTCGGCATGCAAAAAAAGAAATGGCAAAATAAAAATTTATAAATTGAATGTTAAAGGAAACACCTATGTTGTCACTTTTTTTAATTGATGAAATATCATTAGATAACGACTTTTGGTTTCAAAATATTTTTATTTTTTTTAGATTATGACAAAATCGGAAGGTTACTTGTATCTCGCGTCAAGTTATCAGAAAATCGCTTCTTTGTGCTGTATCTCACGGCTTCATCGTGTTGTAGGAAATATCACAAACGAACAAATCTCAATATTGTCTGAAACATACGAAACTGACCTAGCATGTAATTTTGACGAATTCAATTGGAAGGTCGCTCGATGCCGAACACGTACGCTGGTTTATAACACCTCGCGAGTGCTTACCATGCCAGGATGGCCCTGAGATCAAATGTACAAATGTACGATCAACAATGAACAACGAAAGTTACATAGCATTACCATGATTACTGCATGTTCATCGGCATTTCAGTGTGAATGTTGACAAAGTAATAGAGAAGTTTGTTTCTGCCCAGACCCGAATATCAGATTTTGGACAATTTTGAGTAAATTCTGTATCACAAATATTTGTTGTTTATGTATTACTATATTCAGAAGATTTATTAATAGTTTTACATTCATAAATTTTTATCTACATATAGCTCCTCTTTTAACCGTCCTATGACCGAAAACCGAAAAAAAAAATTCTGCATAATAGGGTCCCAAAATTTTTTCGCCTCGCTACGCTCAGTGGTAGTTGCTTCCACATCGTTTCTTTCTAGCTACGCCCCTGAATGGAAAAGGGGAATGTGCCAAAGAGACAACAACCCGACCATAGAAAAAAACAACAGCAGTAAGGTATTGATTAGTGATTACTTATATTTTTCTATTTTCAGTCTAGAGAACAGAAAAGCTCTTTATCAACAACACTGAAATGGATCCAAGTTTAGAAGAAAAAGGTAATAAATTGAAGAAAAATAAAGAAAGAAATAAAAATTTATAAGCCCAAGAAGAACAAGACTTATTAGTTTGCCACAACTATCACTCCCAGTTGATGTAAGGAACTACAAGTAACCTTACAACCTTCAACAAAAATAAATACTGTACAATGTATAGTCCCCTATAAAAGGCCTGCAAATGTTTGCACCTGTCCTAAGTCTCAGGAATCTGATGAACAGTAGATTTCGTTTGTTTATGTAATTTATACATGTTTCTTGTTTCTCGTTTTTAGCTCACCTGGCCAAGTGAGCTTTTCTCATCACTTGGCGTCCGTCGTCCGTCGTCTGTGAACTTTTACAAAAATCTTTTCCTCTGAAACTACTAGGCCAAATTTAACCAAACATGACCAAAATCATTATTAGGGTATCTAGTTTAAAAATTGTGTCCAGTGACCCGGTCAACCAACCAAGATGGCCACCATGGCTAAAAATAGAACATAGGGTAAAATGCAGTTTTTAGCTTATAACTCAAAAACCAAAGCATTTAGAGCAAATCTGAATGAGGTTAAATGGTTTATCAGGTCAAGATCTATCTGCCCTGAAATTTTCAGATGAATCGGACAACCCGTTGTTAGGTTGCTGCCCCTGAATTGGTAATTTTAAGGAAATTTTGCTGTTTTTGGTTATTATCATGAATATTATTATAGATAGAGAAAAACTGTAAACAGCAAAAATGTTCAGCAAAGTAAGATTTACAAATAAGTCAACATGACCGAAATGGTCAGTTGACCCCTTTAGGAGTTATTGCCCTTTATAGTCAATTTTTAACCATTTTCCGTAAATCTTAGTTATGTTTTACAAAAATATTCTCCTCTGAAACTACTGGGCAAAATTATTCCAAACTTGGCCACAATCATCATTGGGGTATCTAGTTTAAAAATTGTGTCCGGTGACCCGGCCAACCAACAAGATGGCCACCATGGCTAAAAATAGAACAGGGGTAAAATCAGTTTTTGGCTTATAACTCAAAAACCAAAGCATTTAGAGCAAATCTGACATGAGGTTAAATGGTTTATCAGGTCAAGATCTATCTACCCTGAAATTTTCAGATGAATCGGACAACCTATTGTTGGGTTGCTGCCCCTGAAATGGTAATATTAAGGAAATTTCGCTGTTTTTGGTTATTATCTTGAATATTATTATAGATAGAGATAAACTATAAACAGTAATATAATGTACAGCAAAGTAAGACCTAAATAAGTCACCATGACCAAAAAGGTCAATTGACCCCTAAGGAGTTATTGCCCTTTATAGTCCATTTTTAACAATTTAAAATTTGTAAATTTTCACTAACATTATCTACTGTAACTACTGGGCCAAGTTCATTAATTGCAAGCAGCAAGAATGTTCAGTAAAGTAAGATTTACAAACATATCACCATCACAAAAACACAATTTTGTTACGAATCCATCTGTGTCCTTTGTTAAGTATCACATAGACCAAGGTGAGCGACACAGGCTCTTTAGATCCTCTAGTTTTATATAGATTAGACCATTGGTTTTCCCATTTGAATGGTTTTACACTAGTAATTTTGGGGCCCTTTATAGCTTGTTGTTTGGTGTGAGCCAAGGTTCCGTGTTGAAGGTCGTACATTGACCTACAATGGTTTACTTTTTTAAATTGTTATTTGGATGGATGATTGTCTCATTGGCACTCACACCACATCTTCCTATATCTTCTCTTTGCATTCTAATATGAAAAAACATTCAGCCAAGAGAAAAAAGTGGCCTGATTCATGAAAAAATCAATATGGCTGACAAAAACCAATGATAGCTACTGAATTACAAATTACTGAATAATAAAAAAAAAAATGAAAAGATGTGGTATGATTGCAAATGAGACAACTTCTCCACCAGAGACCAAATATGAAAACAGTTCTTTTAAGTACCAATTTTAAATTATGCCTTTGATAAAGCATCATGAAGGTCACTTTTAGATGTTCCCGACTTACAATTTTTCTAAAGGAATGTACACAGACCTTGCTAAAACAAAATAATTAAATATCCATGAAAAATGGTTCCCACAGTAGTGTTTTAAGTGATAAGCAAACGATAAGGTATCATTTATAAAAATAAAGCAACATATACCTTGTATTAAATTAGATATGAACTCAGGTGCTCTATTTACAATGTAGGATACTAGTTTCTGCTCCACTTGTAAATCTGTTGTACTACCAATTTTAAAAGTCAGATAAATCATACCTAGTAATTGGTGATTATATACATGTAGGTTATCACAGAAGAGGATTGTTTATTGTTGCTTGTTTTAAATTTGAAAATAGATAAACCAAATTTGCATGTTATCTTTGTCAGTAATTTATAGAAACTTATATTTTTAATCAATGGTCAAATTGAACAGAAGGTGCAACCCTTCTGTTCAATTTGACCAAATATAAAAATTATAATACAAAATGTATATATGCAATTAGTTTTTTTTCTCAACAAAGGATAAACAAGGCTACAACTGAACAGAAAATAAAGCTTTTTTACAAAAAAAATAAACTCCACACAGTTTTACATCAAAATTACAAATATTATTCATCAATCTTGAATTTTGACTTTTTTAGGATCAAACAACAGTGCAGGTTCTGAAACACCTATGGATACAGCTGAAGGGTCAAGTGACTCCAAAAGTCCTAAACGTAGTAAAAATGATAAGTTGCTAGATTCCGACTCTAGCAGTCCATGGTCAGACTTTCCCAGCTTGAGTGACGATGATTCATCAGAGGAGGAAGACATTGAGGAAGATGAACGCACAAGTCAAATTAAACTGGACAGATTATTCTGGTATCTTTATTCTAGGTTATTGAAAGATAAAAAATGTTTAAATGATATTTACACAGACCTTTTTGCTAGTCCCGGACTTTATGACAAGTTTAAATTCATCAAGAAAATCATGAATGCTTGTGAGTTTGGACCCACCTTTGATACTTTTTGTTTTTCCTTGCCAAGGCCAGATAATATGGAGAACGATTTCAAAAGAGCTGTTCACAGCATGAAAGAGCTCCTTAAAAAGTGTAAAGATGGGTCTGTTACTCCAACTTGTATGAATTCTTTAGATTTTCCTTCGGAGTCATCCAAACAAATGGCAGAAAAATTATTACTGAAGATAAAGAAAAAACTTGAAAAAGAACCAGTTGAACTACCAAAACAAGATAAAGCTCTTAGTGAACAAACAAAGAAGGCTGAACAAATCCTTGATAAGAAGGTCAATGGTACTAAAATGGACGATCCAAAGGACACCAGTTCTAATGCATCAAATACAAGTAAAAAAGAAACCAGTTCCAAAGGTATTACTGCTTCCAAGGAAGACAATACCAGTCAAAAGGCCACCAGTTCTAAGGATCAAGAAAAGAAGGTCAAGGGTTCTAAAATGGATGGTGGTTCCCATGTTGAAAATGATGATCAAAAGGATACCAGTTCTAAAGAAAACGCTACCTCCCAAGCATCAAATACAAGTAAAAAAGAAACCAGTTCCAAAGATAATACTGATTCAAAGGGAGATAATGCCTGTCA
Source organism: Mytilus edulis (assembly GCF_963676685.1). Lineage (NCBI taxonomy): Eukaryota > Metazoa > Mollusca > Bivalvia > Mytilida > Mytilidae > Mytilus > Mytilus edulis. Next base: position 9,632 of record NW_027267049.1, read on the forward strand.
AAAGGCCACCAGTTCTCAGAATCAAGAAAAGAAGGTTAATGGTTCTAAAACGAATGCTGGTTTCCATTCTGAAAATGATGATCTAAAGGACATCAGTTCTAAAGAAAAAGCTACATCCAAAGCATCAAATACTGGTAAAAAAGAAACCAGTTCCAAAAGTAATAGTAGTTCCAAGGAAGATAATGCCAGTCAAAAGGCCACCAGTTCTAATGATCAAGCTAAAAAGACACCAGATGATCCAGATGCAGAACATGATCAGAATGAGGAAAGTAAAGACGAAAGCCAGGAGGAGCACAATGATTCTGACTGGGATTATTATGGAAATGAAGAGGAGTTCGACGAACTTACAGAGGATGAAAAAGTAAATAAGATTCTTGGATATAGCTTCCCACATAATATAATTTATTTGCTGTCGGATGGAAAAACAGATATTATACCATCTTGGTGTGGTCAGATACAGGTTCTTGTCAATCCTGTCAGTAAAACATTATCACTATTGATGTATGATTATGTACCATCCTATCCAGATGATATTAGAAGAGAGATATTTAAAGGAATTTCAGCGCCAGTTGTCCGTAGAAACATTTCTAAGGAATTGGAGAAATTTGAATGCTGCAGAATATTAAGAATGGATCTTCCATTAAAAAGTTTAGAAGAAATCTTTGTAGTTCAGCCAAATGACAGTGAGTTTCTGATATATTCAAAATTGACTCCGCCTGCAAAATTTTATCAGAGATTTATCAGTGTCAGTTGCAGGGATCGAAATGATTGGAGTGAAAGGCAACCATTTTTACCTTTTGAAGGTCACTCGTTTTCAGACTGTTCAAGAAAGTATATGCTCATTTTTGGAGGAGAAGTTTCAGAGATGTCAGACATCATGGCACAGATAATTGCATGTAGGCCAGAACAAAAAATCTGTACTGAACCCAAAGAAAAAATTACTATGGTGGATCTAATCAAGAAAATAAATGAAAATGATGACTCAGAGAATTCCAGTACAAACAGAGAGGAGGAGGCTGAGCATCAAAATATGGATGTCAATATAACGCACAGGAACAATTTATTGGACATGTTGATTAAGTATGAGGTTATTACTGAGGATCAGGGTGAAAAAATGAAACAGAAGGTGGAGATGAAACAAAAAAAGCCACGAAATAAGAAGATTAACAATTGTCTTGATGAGCTAGATCTTGACCCATGTTTAAAGGATTATGTCAATTTTGAATGTGAAGATGTCAGCAAATTGGAGAAACACTTAACAAATAAATTAGAAGCTGGAGAATATGGCCATGAAATGGAGAGCTTAATGTTGAAATATCCAGAAAGATACAACTTTGATGATATAACAGTTGCTGAATACCTAAATGCAGAAAAGAAGGAGAAAAGCTATAGGACTCTGTTTTATTCCTTTTGCAGGTCTGCACCAGAACAATGTGACTGCACATGGCATTGTAAGGTATGCAAGCAGTGCCAGGATTGGAGATCTTGGCATTGTTCAAACTGTAACAAGTGTGCATATGGTATATCAAATTCCATATGTGAATATTGTGGATATAAGAGTTGTGGAAAATTCGTTCTTCAGCCTGATTCGTATCACACAGAAAAAATAGAATCATATGAAGGAATGTATACTTGTAATAAAGTAAAAGATGACTGGAATTTAAAGTTGGCCACAGATGATGTCCCGGAATGGACAAAAGAGGTGAAATTTGATGATGAAAGTTCAGGAGACTTCAAGCTGAAAGATTATATAAACAGGGATGACCTTGGAATAGTTAACCTTTGGGCATTGGCTATTGGGTTGTCTGGTAGTGGTCCAAGGAGGCACATTGGTCGTTTCTTCACTGAGTATTTTAGATATCAAATTGCAGAAAATATACCTCTTATTGTGTTACATTAATAAATGTTACGTATCTGTATAGAGACTCAGAGAAAACAATTGAATAGGAGCTGCTTTAAATGTACATTTGTTTTTGGAAAGTGGATATTTTGTTATATTTTCTTAGAATTTTTTGATTTGTGTTCTATAGATTTTTTTGTTATTTACCATTATTTGCTACTACAAAAAAATGTTTTGTATATCAATTTGCTTACTTCTATATATATATTATATATATTCATTACTGTAAGAGTATGTTGATTCATGAATAATTGATATAGTGCTAGGATTTGGTTTAAAAATTGTAAATATTGACTCAAGTAGTGTGAATTTACATCAAATTATTTTATTTCCAAGCTGGAGTTTTGTTGCAATGATGTGGATCATCTACAAGATTAGTTATGAGAAAAATAGTGTTCATTTTTATGTTTGTGCTATTTTGTAAAAATAATATTATTGTTAATGTACATTTAGTTTAGAAATTTTGCTAGAAAATTGAGAATCAGGTTACAGCTAGTGTCTGAGTGTCTGAGTGAAAACTCTTAATTTTTTGTAAATGTAGTCAATACCTAAATAATGTTCAAGAAATTATGTAGCTTTCTGTTATAAGTACAGTTAGTGCTTCAGTTATCTAAAACATACATGTTTTTCCGTTTTGATTTGGTTCTAATTGTACAGTTTGTTTTCCTTTAAAAATTTAGTTTATTATTTTGACATTGAACTTTGACAAACAGGTAGAATATATATAAAGTTGAAGACTTTTGAAAAATTTAATGCTTAAGTAAAATGGTAAATATTTTTTTTTTTATATATAAAGCTAAAATGGCAAAAAAGATTTTTTCAAAATTTCAATACAGTTATAGTGGGTTACTTCCTCTTAAATTAATGATTGTACAAGGAATACACAAACAGTGTTCTGCAAACGGTCCAGAATGATAAATGATTTGCAAAGTGGTTTTACTACCTTGTTACTGAGAGGACTTAACCCACAATTGTAGCTGATATTTCAAAAGTTTACACAATTGTAAATGATATTTCAAAAGTTTACACAAGAAAGAAACCTTAATTGGTTAACAATTTCATTAAAAATAGCTTTATTACCAAAGACATATAAAAATTGTTTTAGTTTCTACCAAGGTTATTGAAATAGGATCATTATGAGTTATAAGTTTTGATTTTATTTGAAAATTTTTTAATAATATACAAATATCTTGTATGCACATGGAATGGTTGTTATACATTTCTGTTGTGAACATAATAAGCTATACATTTGACATGGGGTAGTTTGTTGACATAAAAAAAACTTCACCTTCATTTATCCAGAAAATTGTACATAGAGGTTTTCTTTTTTTGTTATTTATCATTGTTTGAAATAAAAATTCAATGCAAGATTTGATTTTGTTTTCATGAAAGGACAGCATGAGCTTTAATTTACAGTGAAGCTTTCAAATAAACTTGACATTTTAATAATAGTACACATGTTTATTATAATTCAAACATTTTAAATCTGTGTAAAATTAGGGTTTTAACCCAGATTTGACAGTTCACTGTACACGGAAATATAATGGTGCAATCAGGATACGATTTCCTTATGACGCAAATTCTTCATGAACAATACAAAAGTTGATGAAAAATCTTTTAATAGTCTTGGTAAAAAATTCTTTGTCTAGAGATAACTAGATGATTTACGCCATTTTGTGTGGATTAGACAATCCTGTACTTCTTGGAAACAAATAGACATAAGAAGATGTGGTATGAGTGTCAATGAGACAACTCTCAAACTGTAAAAGTATACTATTAAAGGTTTACGTAAAGCCGTCAACATGGAGCCTTGTCTCACACTAAACAGCCAGCTATAAAGGTCCCAAAAAATTACTAGTGTAAAACCATTCAAACAGGAAAACCAACAATCTAATCTATATAAAATTCAGAAACACCTATAACCTTTTATTTGAAACCTAGAGAACCGTTAAAATTTCATATTTTTTATTTGACATGTCTAATAACCAACACCAAAGGGTGTGTTATAATGATTGTAAAACTTTCTAGGTTAAAGGTCAAGGTCAACAAATCTAGTTTATGTTGACAACCTAATCTTCTATGGTTAAGATCATGTCCGCTTTATATCCTGAGAACAGTTATGATTTCGAAGTTTATACTTGACATGTACATTAACCAACACCAGAGGATGTGTCAAAATGTACGTACAACTTCCCAGGTCAAAAGTCAAGGTAAAAAACTTTGGTTTCAGTTGATAACCCTATGTCCTATGGTAAAGATCGAGTTCGCTGTATATCTTGAGACCCCTTATGATTTGAAAGATAATACTTGCTATGTAAATTAACCAACACCAGAGGGTAAGTCAAAATGTATGTACAACTTCCAAGGTCAAAGTTCAAGGTCTAAAACTTTGTTTTCAGTTGACAGACCTATGTCCTATGGTAAAGATCGTGTCTGCTCAAGATATAGAGCGAGTACCATTATAATTTCAAATTTAATACTTGACATGTACATTAACCAACACCAGAGAGTATGTCAAAATATATGTACATTCATAGGTCAAAGGTCAAGGTCAAAAACTGGTTTCTGTTGACAACTCCATGTCTTATGGTAAAAACAGTGTCCGCTCTATATCTTGAGTACCATTGCAATTTCAAATTTAATACTAGACGTGTATATTAACAAACACCAGATGGTGTGTCATAATGTATGGACAACTTCCTAGGTCAAAGGTCAATGTCAAAAACTTTGGTTTCAGTTGATAACCCCTATATCCTTTGGAAAAGATCGTGTCACCTCTATATCTTGAGAACTTATAATTTCAGAAAGTTTAAACTTGACATGAATATTAACCAACACCAGAGAGTGTCATAATGTATAGTGTACACTATCCTAGGTCAAGGTCAAGGCCAAAAACTGGTTTCAGTTGACAACATCATGTCCTATGGCAAAAATACATTTGTTTTTACTACACGTTATCCATCTCAATGATGTCTAGTTAGCTTACATACAGTTCTGCTGTCAAGACTATACATGCTGAAATGTATCGGCTGTTTTACTTATCATTATTGAATATGAACATGACGAAGGTTCTAATATAAATATCACATAAACCTTAACATTATCCATTATCAATGATCCTACAAAATCGGGTTAAGGTCAAATGAACCCTGCTAGCAAGATTTGTAAAAGAGTCGAACTCTGCTTATTATGTAACATGATTGTATAGACATAAAACATTTTGTGTTTCTGGACAGTTATTAAAGCCATAAGCGGCAATATCTTTATCAAACCCAGTTTGCTAATGCCCAATATATTTTGATGTGTCGAAATGTTAAGGTTTGCAACAGCTATTGAGGGGTTTTGCACATTGTGGTAGTCTGTACTAGACCAGAGTAATATATGTCTTTGATGCGACATATAATTGCTTAAATTCACGCTAATGATTGGACTCTGGTGGATAGTTTTTCTGATTGGCAATCATACCCCTTACCGAAAAATAAGCCCTGTGGCAAACATTTGCTGCAAGATTGATCTCTTAATTATATGTGAAATGCATTTTCTAAACACAGCCAACATGACCTCGCCACAATTTCAAATTTTTTGCTTCCAGGAAGTGCCAACTAGGCATGCCAGGTCAATATTGTATAATTCTTGCAATGTTCTTGCAAACATATAAAATGGTCAAAGTTTTCTGCAATCTTGCGGCAAACATTCTTTATCATATTAAACTTTCTGGCAATCTTACGGCAAATATTTATGTTTCTGCAAACTTGCCGCAAGCCTGCAGCAAAAGGCTGCCATTTTTGCCAGAAGTTTGCAGCTAGCGGCAAACATCTGCTAACACTATTTTCGGTGTTCCTGCAAACAATTCAGTTCCACAAGGGACCCTATTCCCTTATGTTATATAGAATTTGGAATTTTAAACCATTTTCGCTTCAAAGATTTGTCTTATGAACCATTTTTGTAACTTTGACCGGAATTTGTCTGACAATGCAATTAATGATTTAGCAGGTCAACGTTCAAGTTAGCAACTATCAACATACGGAAATTAGGGGGGGGGGGGGGGGGGGGATCGTAAAGCTATATTTTGAACCTAACCTACATCCTTCACCAAACGTGGTGTAGTCTATAGTTGTCGAATTTCACCTAGAAGGGAAAAGCAAGACTCCCCATATAGACCAAGATCAAAGTACATATAGTTTTTATCGAGCCTGCAACTTTTGTTGCAGAAAGCTCGACAAAAGGATAGTGTTCCGGCGGCGGCGGCCTTAATTAAATAATTAAATTCTTAAAAGCTTTATATTTTAGAAGGTGGAAGGTCTGGATGCTTCATACTTTGTATATAGATGCCTCATGTTACCAAGTTTTCGTCAGTCGCATGTCCATTCCAATGTCCTTGACCTCATTTTCATGGTTCAGTGCGGACTACTTGAAAAAAATAGTTATTTTTTTTTTGTAATGTGAAATTCTCAATTTGTACCCATAAGAATATCTACAATCAGACGATACACTTTACTATCGAAACGTACATAGATGTTGTCAACTTTAAGGTAAAAATGTATAATCTTCACGGTCTCTATTCCTGCCAATATAATTAAGGATATTTATAATTTTTCGTTTTTTCAAAAGAAATCTACAAGAGTTGCAGTGGCGATAAATTATCAATCATACTTGATTTGATAATAACCCCACACTAAGAGTATGCAAATCATTTCAGACTAGGAAAAATAAACTTAGGATATAAATGGGGCAAACATGTATCATCCAAGTCTTCATGGCTTTGACGTACGAATACAAAAAAAACCACAACATTTTTCTATCAAATGGATGCGACAACTCTTCTACATCACCTGAATTCTAAACTGTCCTGTCTACTGCTTGGACTGCTGCAGTACAGTACTTTAATATAAGCCGGTATAAAAGTCCCAGGCTGCCCACAGTTACAGCAGATATGTCTAAAAACCGGATTTTATTCTTGATTATGTCCGATACGGTTTTATTATTAGAGTTAAATGACAGATGGCGGGAAACTTTCCCTCGTTAAATCTTAATTCAGAATTCTCGCAAGATTGATTTTTACCATAAAGTAAGTTAACAATTAAAATTCCAAAATCAGAAGCATCTCTTTTGTTACCCTACAAGATCACGAACTTCATAACTATTGCCATTCTTGTCAACAAAGTTGAAAAGTCAAGACAAGAGTGCTTTTCTCAGCCTCAGCTACAGGACGATGCAAGGCGTCAAAGAAAAAAAATATAGCCTTTCAAGACGTCATAATTTGGACTAAGCCTCAGCTGGCTCCGGTTTCAAATACATTAATATTTTATGTTCGTAATCAAGTCTCAATTCAAGAACACCAATCAAGTAAAAGATAAAGAGGATACACTCTGATTTAGAGCGCATTTGTTTCTAACCTAAATGATGTAAACGATTACACGCGTAGTCGTTTAGTTCATTTGTTTCTTACATTTTTTGGTCAACGTTGACATCGTTCACATAAACGATGTGCGCGCAAAATAATTGTTTAGTCGTGATCACCAAAACAAAATTTTGTCATAAATCCATCTGTGTCCTTTGTTTGATTTTCACATAGACCAAGGTGAGCGACACTTGCTCTTTAGAGCCTCTAGTTTTCTAAACGACTTCAGATATTTGGCTGAATTTTGGTATGTGAGTTAACCATGATGCGATATAGGTCAAGCTTAAGTTTCATTCTGCTGAATTACAGGCTTTTGATAAATTATTGGAATTCACAGTTATACGTTTTTTTCTCTATTCCCCTCCAGATTTTGAGCTGATTTTTGAAATGCGAGACTATCATCATGATTGTGTCCACATGTGTTTATATTGAAATTGCAGATTTTTCAACATTTTGGGACGGGGCCATTCGTGTCGCTTTGACACATCTAGTTTTTAGCTAATTTTAAGGATTTTACATAAAATTTGCAAAAAAATGATTATGAACAAGGAAAACTTGTGACACTATTTATTTTTAGTCATGTGTGCTGTCCATAAATGATATAATAAAAACAATGTCAGAGTTGTCAAGTGATTTATATTTTTTTTATTCCCCATAGTCTTTTAATAATAAATGTACAATTATTAATCGCGATAGTATAGACTTCGCAACACATTAATTTGAAGATCTTTTCTGCATTAATTTGAACTTCAAACATGTCAAATATGTTTAAATTTCAAACAACATAGAAAGGATGTTATATTTCTTACTAGTCTGATTGAGCTAAAGATAAATAAAATTTACTAGTCCGAGCTGAAAATTACTAGTCTGGGGCATCGGGCTAGTGGTTAATGTCGCAGACTGCCAAATCATCAATATGTTATCCAAAAATGTCGAGAGGGGCAATGTCTGTAATGGGTTGTGGGAGTGGAGTCAGCTACATCAGAGATAAATAGATTTTACAACTGCAAGAAGAGAATAAACATATTTCTCCACCTGAGACAGTTATAATTAAATTTTTAAAGCATGAGGCCTACCAAGCTTTTTAAATAATTAATTAAACTTTAAAGTTTAACTGTTGAGAGTGGAGAAATATAACAGTCGTCAAATCTGTGTTTTCCTTTTAAAAAGATTTGAAGAAAGTTGTGTACTTTTATGTGACATCATCAGGCATGGCATAGGTGGATCCAGGGGGGCCCGGGCCCCTCTTTTGTGGGAAAAATTTGGTTGATTATATAGGGAATCATTGAAGCATGATTGGAGCGGGCCCCCCTTAGGTCAGTCAGCCCCCTCCCCCCCCCCTTTCCCCCCTTAGGAAAAGTTCTGGATCCGCCATTGCATGTCAGATGGTCTCCTTTTTTCATGACATCACAATATGTAAATTTAGAAAAAAACGCAAATTAAAAGTAAAGTTAAATGTCGACCAATCATTTGCCAAGAATAGATTTTTCACATTGATCAGGATATGTGAAAATAGCACAAAAGTTAGAGAAACAGTTCCATATATGTCTCAGACTCTCTGACTACAAAGACAATGTAAAGAAAAATGAAGTCTGTCATTCACAAGGGACTTATCATTTTTTATCTGGGAGGTTGGTGGGGGGTTTGGGCTGGTCATTTTGAAATCAAACAAATGAAATTTTCTTGATCCCCCATAATATTTCACTATTATTAGCTCACCTGGCTTAAAGGGCCATGTAAGCTTTTCTCATCACTTTGCGTCCGTCGTCCGTCGTAGTCGTCCGGCGTCGTCTATTAACTTTTACAAAAATCTTCTCTTCTGAATCTACTGGGCCAAATTAAACCAAACTTAGCCACAATCATTATTGGGGTATATAAGTTAAAAAATGTGTACAGTGACCCGCCCAACCAACCAAGATGGCCACCATGGGTACAAATAGAACATAGGGGTAAAATGCAGTTTTTGGCTTATAACTCAGAAACCAAAGCATTTATATAATTAGAGCAAATCTGACATGGGGGGTAAAATTGTTTATCAGGTCAAGATCTATCTGCCCTGAAATTTTCAGATGAATCGGACAACCTGTTGTTGGGTTGCTGCCCCTGAATTGGTAGTTTTAAGGAAATTTTGCTGGTTTTGGTTATTATCTTGAATATTATTATAGATAGAGATAAACTGTAAACAGCTATAATGTACAGGAAAGTAAGACCTAAAATTAAGTCAACATGACCAAAATGGTCAATTGACCCCCTAAGGAGTTATTGTCCTTTATAGTCAATTCTTAACAATTTTCATAGAATTTGTAAATTATAGATAGAGATAATTGTAAGCAGCAAGAATGCTCAGTAAAGTAAGATGTACAAATACATCACCATCACCAAAACACAATTTTGTCATGAATCCATCTGCTTCCTTTGTTTAATATTCACATAGACCAAGGTGAGCGACACAGGCTCTAAAGAGCCTGTAGTTATTTGATCCACCCCCTGTAAAAAAAAATTAATGCCTCGTTCACACGTACCTTTAATCGAATCGAATTCGCTAATCCCGTTCACACACTCTTCTTTTTTAATTTCGTTTTGCTTTGAATTCGCTAATTCGAAGTAACTAATTCACATTAGAAATAGTTTTTTTTTAATCTGAATTAAAAGTTAACGTCATTAGGACAGTAAAGCGAATTTGACGCGCATTCCAATTTGAATTAGGATTGACGTGAGGGCGTTAAACGTTTGAATGCGAATTAAACTAATTCGAATTACGTGTGAACTCAGCATAAAAATGTGATCTCCCTCTATTAAACATTAGTTTATATATATATGCCAAAATTTAAACATGCAAAACACTTAACATGTCATTTCACGGAAATATTGCAAACATGAAACAATCTTTTCTTTTTTCCTATATTGGGCTATTAAAGAAAAACATGTTCCTAAGTAACTCTCTCAAAAATATACTAATTAAGTATATGTTCCTCTTTTGCGTAAACGTAAGTTTTACGTTTATAGGCCTTATAAAAACCTCTATTGAGTCTGTGAACTTTTAAATGGAATAGTAGTTCATGCTTTTAGCTTGAACATTTCAATTACTCATTTATTGTAACATTTTAATTCACAAATGTGTGATACATTATCATAGTTACCCCAAAACAGTACAAATTTTGAGGGAATGAGAGGTCTAAATGGACCCAAAAGGGATCTTTTAAAGAAAACAAAACGGCACATTTGTGGTGTTTGTCATCTCAGAATCATCTGTTTAGACGTTTGTATCAAAATTCAACTGTTTGTATGCAGATGAGATGAATATTCTATCATAAATTGGAGAATTTATTACTCTACAGTATTTTCTTTCATGATGTGGCTTGCCCATTGCCATGGCTATGATTTGATTTTTTTACAAAAATTTCACAAATCGCTCTTAATTTTAATTTATAATTAATTTCTCCCAACATGCTCGAACTATTATAAGCTGATTATAACAAAATATGAGTGAAATATAAAGACTTATTTTATAAATTAAATAATGTTTATTCGGGAAGCACCAATATCAAAAAAGAAGATCAGATCATCTGGTATGATTGCCAATGAGACAACTCTCCACAAGAGACCAAAATGACACAGAAATTAACAACTATAGGTCACTGTACAGCCTTCAACAATGAGCAAAACCCATACCGCATAGTCAGCTATAAAAGCCCCTGAAATAACACTAAAACAATTCAAACGAGAAAATGTATAAAATTGAGAATGGAAATGGGGAATGTGTCAAAGAGACAACAACCCGACCAAATAAAAAACAACAGCAGAGGGTCACCAACAGGTTATATTTTTTTATGCATTTTATATCAGACAAAATGACACAAAATGGCAGCTTCTTACATCACCTAAGTCATTTGATGTCTTACTTAATTGTCATGATATGAATGGTTGTAAATATATAATTCCATTATTTGACTGTTTTAATCTGACATCGGTTCTTCTTGACATTTGGTATTTTGAAGTATGCAAACTACTCATTTTCATGTGCAATAAATAATGATCCCCCACTTTGAATTTAAAAAAAAAAATGAACCCCCCTTTTCTACACACAGAAAAAAACTTGTATTTTGACCAGAAAATGACAGAGTTCAGATATTTATTGTATGTTCTTATTTGTAATTATCCAGATCAAAAGGTTAACCTTCTGAAATTGCTTCAAGTTAGAAAACTTATAATATTAAAAATGTTATTAAGATATTTAAGTACGTGTATAATGTCATTGTATGTTGAGCAAGTCAACAAAATTTATTTCAAAGAGGGTGTTTTCAATGACCATGAGGGTCTTAACATGGTTTTTGGAATATATACAAATGTATGTGCAAAGGGAGATAATTCAATCCCAGCTATCAACTTATAAATGATGGAGTTTCAGCAGCATTTTGCCACAAAATTATTGCATTTTTATACGCCCGTCAAAGTTTTGACGGGACATATTATGGTATACAAATGTCCGGTGTCCGTCCGTCTGTCCGTCTGTCTGTCCGGCGTAAACATGTCGCACCGTAACTTGAGAACGACTTATTCAAATTTCATGAAACTTAACATAGTTGTTTCTTATGATGGTCAAATGATCTGTATACTTTTTGGTGAAAATAAGATTAAAACTTTTTGAGTTACAGCACTTTGTAACTAAAACAGGGGGGTGTTTTTTTCACATGTCGCACCGTATCTCAAAAATGATTCTTGATTATGGCTTAAAACTTTAAACACTTCTTAGTTATATTAATCTTAATATCTGTATACTTTTTGGTGATGATTCAAAATTTTATTTTTGAGTTATTGAGTATTTTGTAAAAAAGGGGGAGGGTTTTTTTACATGTCGCACCATATCTCATAAACGATATATGATTATTGCTTAAAACTTTACACATGTCTTTGTTTAATTAATCTAAAGATCTGTATACTTTTTGGTGATGATTCAAAATTTCATTTTTGAGTTATTGAGTATTTTGTAAAAAAGGGGGAGGTTTTTTTTACATGTTGTGCCGTATCTCAAAAACAATTTATGATTATTACTTAAAACTTCACACACTTCTTTGTTATATTAATCTAAAGATCTGTATACTTTTTGTTGATGATTCAAAACTTTATTTTGGAGTTATTGAGTATTTTGTTAGGGACGACTTCAAAAGATCAATGTAAGATAAAAAACTTAATTCAAATAGTTTGGGGGTGGGGGTTGAACTACTGCAAGATTTGGTTATCCGACATTGATTTTTACATATATCCATATGGGTCTATAAATTTTTCCCAAATTAAGTTAATAGGGGGGTAGGGGGGTCAGGGAAAAAACTATTTGAATTAAATTTTTTATCCTTCATTGAACTTTTGATGTCACCCCTTAAACAGGGGAGTTTTTTTTTTATATGTTGCGCCGTATCTCAAAAATAATTTATGATTATTGCTTAAAACTTTACACACTTCTTTGTTATATTAATCTAAAGATCTGTATACTTTTTGGTTTTGATTCAAAATTTTATTTTAGTGATATTTAGTTTTTCGAGAAAAAAAAAACAGGGTTAGGGGTTTCACATGTCCCGCCGTGTCTCAAAAACAATATATGGTTATTGCTTAAAACTTTATCAGAAACTATTTATGATTATTGCATAAAACTTCCACATAAGACGTCGGGCGCAGCTGTTTATTAAATTTCATTAACACAAAATTAGATTTAACATACAATTTTGAGTGGAGAAATATTGTTTCTCATCTGAAACAGGATTTATACAATGAATTAGAATCCTGTAGTTAATTTATTTTTCTGTATTCATATAATTGTTCATATTCCTGCCAACTTTTTAAAATCCCCATAGCATTTAGAATTGCAAGTGCGCCTCTCATATTGTCATAAGTGTTTTTAACCTACTTCTTTATGTATGTAGGTTGAATGAGTTTGTATGTGCTTAAAAAACCTTTTAACTCATTTGATCTCTGTTGGGTTCTATAAAAAAATGTTTGGTCCTAATTCATGGTATTAAAATACATTCTGAAAAGACCATATCCATCAATATATATGTGCTGTAAGGTCCTAGGTAGATTAGTGGAAATGACTTGTACTGTCTGCACTCGAAAAATCTTTTATGATAGACTAGCCTATACAGTCATAGTGTCTACTATTGTTTTAAAAATGAACAGTTAAATTTCATAAGTAATTTTCACAAACCTTAACAATCTCTTTAAGACTGAGCAGAACGTACGATTGAATTAAACAATAGTATAGATCTGCCTTCCAGTTACTTGTTAATAGACAATTACTTCTATTTCAGAGTTGAATACCATGGCCAGTGAAGGTTCAGAAAACTCTATGGATTCATCTGAAGTTGAAGATAGTATCCATGATTCTGAAAATTCTGAAACAGATTTTGATAACAGTAGTGAACAGAGCATGGAGCAGGATGATTTGTCATCTAGAGAAAAAGAGGAAGAAGAATCTGCTAATCAAATGAAATTAGACACAATATTTGGGCGTGTATATTCGGACAAAAAAAAGGACCCCTTGAAATATATGAACTTTTGCCTGGATCACTTTATGAAAAGTATGAATTCGTTAAGAAAATCATGAATGCCTGTGACTTTGGACCAATCTTTGACACATTTTGTTTTTCACTTCCAAGACCAGATGATAAAGAGACCAGTTTCAAAGGAGCTGTTCACAAAATAAAAGAGCTTCATAAAAAGTGCCTAGAGGAATCAGTCGAATTTCCTTCAATAGATTTGTCAGAAATCCCATCTGAATTCTCAAAACAACAAGCCAACAAATTACTTGAGAAGATAAGAAAAAAACTTAAAATGGAATCTCTGAAAGAAAAAGATGAACCACCAGTTGCATCATATACTAAACTGGTACCTGGTGAAGAAATAATAAAAGGAACAAAGAAAAGAAAACTTGGCACAAATGAAAAAGATACCACTACTGAATTGAAACCTGGCTTCTGTAATGAGCCTAAGAAAGAAAAATCACCAAAGAAAAGAAAACATAATGATGATCAAGATGGAGATTTTGAAACTAATGATCATAATAATCATGATAATAACGATTCCTATATGGATGATTTTGATGATGAAGAGGCTTCCGATATGGACGATTTTGATGATGATGAGGCTTTCAGTGATCAGAATGAGGAGCAGATTATTAACACTATACTTGACAACAGTTTTCCTCATGGTATACTACATCTGCTGTCGGATGGTAAAACAGACATCTTGCCATCGTGGTGCGGTCAGATTCAGCTAAGAGTAAATCCTATTGATAAAACATTGTCCTTTTTAATGTATGACTATGAACCATCGTACCCTGATGAAATAAGTGATGAAATATTGAAAGGAATTTCCTCGCCAGAAGTTTGTGAAGCAATTGCTAAAGAGGTAGAAAAATTTGAATGCTGCAGACAGCTAAGGATGGATATTCCACTTGAAAATCTTGAAGAATTGTTTGTTGTCAAACAAAATACAAATGAGATTCTGATGTTTTCAAAACTGGTTCCCCCAGCCAAGTTTTATCAGAGGTTCATTAATGTCAATACCAAGGATAGGAACAATTGGACAGAAAGACAGCCATTTTTGCCATTTGAGGGACAATCTTTTACTGATTGTTCAAGGGAGTATTTGTTAGCGTTTGGGGGAGACTTCTCAGAAATGTCGGACATCTTGGCACTGATAAAGGCATGTAGACTTGATAAAAAGATTAGTATAAATCCAAAGAAAAATATCATGTCTGATCTTATGAAGGATGTCAGTGACAATCAAACTGGAAAAGACTATTCTTTTTCAAATGCTAAAAAGAAGACAGCAGATCCAAATGTTGTGGTAGATTTTACACGTAGGAATAAAATACTTAATGTTTTGAAAAAGCACAACATAATAACAAAGAAAACATTTGACGAAATGAAGAAGACGATGAAAGTCATTCCCGTAAAGATACCCAGCGGAAAAGTGTATAATGGCCTGGATGAATTGGAACTTGATGATGTTTGTTTGAAGGATTACCTAAACCATGTTTGTATAAATGTTCGTGAACTTGAACAACATTTGACTAAAAAATTACGAGCAGGAGATTACGCTCATGAAATGGAGAGCTTGCATTTGAAGTATCCAGACAAATATGATTTTGACGGTATAACTGTAGCTGAATTCTTAACAGCTGAAATGGATGATATTACTGGATGGAAAGAAATATTTTATTCCTTTTGTAGATCTGAACCGCAACAAGATAACTGTACATGGCACTGTGACGTGTGCAAAAGTTGTGAACCTTGGAGAACTTGGCACTGCCCAAAGTGTGATAAATGTACATATGGAAAAGAAAATCCAATTTGTGAATTTTGCGGCTACAAGGATTACAGTAGTGACTTTGAATTGATGGATTTAAGAAATGAGAGACACAAGAACCAACAATTCATCATCCAGCCATATACATATTATTGGGGAGGGATGTTAAGTGAAGGAAAAACCAGTACACTTAAAAGTGATTGGAATATTATATTGTCTTTGACTGATATACCTGATTGGACAAGAGAGATGAAAGTTGATGGTAAAATTACAAGAAACTTCAACCTGAAAGATTACCTTAATCATGATGACCTTGGATGGTTAACCTATGGAGATTAGCATACCGCTTGCCAAGTAGTGGACCAAGAAGGCATATTGGTCGTTTTTTCTCTCAGCGTTTTAGATGGGAAATTAAAAGTAAATTTCGGTTGTTGTAATGAAACCAAGACGTAAAAAGACAAAGATAGGGGATGCAACAAGTACAGTTTGCATCAAATTTGTTTTGAAAGTATTTTCAAACAGAATGTTTTTACATTATTTCTATTTTTTCTGCAGTATGCATCAAATAAATCTAGAACAATGATAAGGATTAGCACTTAGCATCTTTTCTTTTTACATGTATAAGGTTGGAAAAATGTTTGATACACCATATGTTTTGGGTATATTTATTTTTCCTCCAAGGTGACATTGGTGATTCGCTCTTTTTAAAATATTCATTAGTTGGTAGATACGAATATGTGCCATGGCATTAACTTTTTAAATTTCTATAGGAGATTTTAAGTGCACGAGGACTTAATGCTCCTCTTATCTTGTCATATATGTATTTCTAATCTTTCTGTTTTGTTTGAAAGAGTATGTATGTGCTGAAATATCTGTTTTACTCATAAAATGCCTGTTTTGAGGTGTTCAGTGTAATAAAACTTTCAAAATTCAGGTCAACATCTCTAATGTGGAAATTCGCAATAAATTGTGATGGTTGCCAGGTCTGCTTCTGCAAAAACCTTTTCTAAGTTAAGGAACTTAGAAAACCTTAACTTAGAAAATGTTTTTGCAGAGTTAAGGAACTTAGATAAGGTTTTTGCAATTTGATGCAAAGCTGATTTTTATGCAAAATACTAAGTCAACATTGTTAGATTGTTTTTTTTAAATTTTAAATAATACAAAGAGTAAGCAAGAATACAGTATAACATTGACAACACAAAGTTTCTGTTAACTTGTTGAACAATGGTCAATCCTCGTTCAATATCGTATCCCAACACTGGAAAAAAAATGTCATCAAATTCTATAGTATTGTATAGTCTTGCACCCCTTCCATCAATTTCATTCCCAGGGTATAAACCCTCGGACTATACAAGCCTTTCTACAGTATTTTTTTTTTAAATCGGTTATATATATGTACATGGATATGTAAAGTATACTAAAAATTGTTGTATTTTCAAATTTTGATGAGTTCCATACAAGGTTTTTTGTGGGGTATATGATGTACAGTGTATTTTTGTTATAAATTTGCTTATTTTGTAAAGTTTTCCTTTATTTTGCTTTTTGTCATGCCTGCAATAAAAGGCTATAGCTATTGTTCAAGTATATGATGTATTTAATAATTTTTGTGAAATTTTGATTTTTAGCTCACCTGACCTGAAAGGTCAAGTGAGCTTTTCTCATCACTTGGCGTCCGTTGTCCGTCGTCCGTCGTCTGTCGTCCGTCGTCCGTAAACTTTTACAAAAATCTTCTCCTCTGAAACTACTGGGCCAAATTCTACCAAACTTGGCCACAATCATCCTTGGGATAGCTAGTTTAAAAAATGTGTGGCATGACCCGTCAAACCAACCAAGATGGCCGCCATGGCTAAAAATAGAACATAGGGTTAAAATGCAGTTTTTGGCTTATAACTCAAAAACCAAAGCATTTAGAGCAAATCTGACAGGGGTAAAATTGTTTATCAGGTGAAGATCTACCTGCCCTGAAATTTTCAGACGAATCGGACAACCTGTTGTTGGGTTGCTGCCCCTGAAATGGTTATTTTAAGGAAATTTTGCAGTTTTTGGTTATTATCTTGAATACTATTATAGATAGAGATAAACTGTAAACAGCAATAATGTTCAGCAGAGTAAGACCTACAAATAAGTCAACATGACCAAAATTGCCAGTCGACCCCTTAAGGAGTTATTGCCCTTTATAGTCAATTTTTAACAACTTTTCATCATTTTTTGTAACTTTTCTAAAAATCTTCTTCTCTAAAACTACTTTGCCAAATTTAATCAAACTTGGTGACAATTATCATTGTGGTTTATAGTTTAAAAAATGTGTCCGATGACCCAGCCTACCAAACAAAATGGCCGACATGGCTAAAATTAGAACATAGTGGTAAAAGGCAGTTTTTGCTTTATATCTTTGAAACCAAGACATTTAGGGCAAATCTTTCAAGATTTTAATGTCCATCAGAATAAGATATATCCCCTCACAAATTTTCAGTTGAATCGGACAACCTGTTGTTGGGTTGCTGCCCTTAAATTGGTTATTTTAACAAAATTTTGCAGTTTTTGGTTATTATCTTGAATACTATTATAGATAGAGATAAACTGTAAACAGCAATAATGTTCAACAAAGTAAGACCTACAAATAAGTCAACATGACCAAAATTGCCAGTCGACCCCTTAAGGAGTTATTGCCCTTTATAGTCAATTTTTAACAACTTTTCATCATTTTTTGTAACTTTTCTAAAAATCTTCTTCTCTAAAACTACTTTGCCAAATTTAATCAAACTTGGTGACAATTATCATTGTGGTTTATAGTTTAAAAAATGTGTCCGATGACCCAGCCTACCTAACAAAATGGCAGACATGGCTTAAATTAGAACATAGTGGTAAAAGGCAGTTTTTGCTTTATATCTTTGAAACCAAGACATTTAGGGCAAATCTTTCAAGATTTTAATGTCCATCAGAATAAGATATATCCCCTCACAAATTTTCAGTTGAATCGGACAATCTGTTGTTGGGTTGCTGCCCTTAAATTGGTTATTTTAAGAAAATTTTGCAGTTTTTGGTTATTATCTTGAATACTATTATAGATAGAGATAAACTGGTAACAGCAATAATGTTCAACAAAGTAAGATCTACAAATAAGTCAGCATGATCAAAATTGTTAGAGGACCCCCTAAGGAGTTATTGCCCTTTAGAGTCAATATTAAACAACTTTTCCTCATTTTTGTAACTTGTATAAAAATCTTTTCTAAAACTACTTGGCCAAATTTAACCAAACTTGGCCACAATCATAATACTAGGGTATCTATTTTTAAAAAGAGTGTCTAATGACCCCGCCTACCAACAAAGATGGCCGACATCAGTAAACACATTAACAGGTGAGCGACACAGGCTCTTGAGAGCCTCTAGTTTAATGTTCACGTCAATATACCTGCATCAAATATATAGCTTTTGTTCAAGTGTAAGAAGTTACATTTTTGTAAAATTTCCTTTGGTTTTTTTTTCTCCATTTCTTATCAAAAGCTTCTGATCATGTAAAAGACATTGAGTAAAAGTATGTTTTTAGCTCGCCTGGCCCAAAGGGCCAAGTGAGCTTTTCCCATCACTTTGCGCCCGTTGTCCGTCGTCGTCGTTAACTTTTACAAAAATCTTCTCCTCTGAAACTACTGGGGCCAAATTAAACCAAACTTGGCCACAATCATCATTGGGGTATCTAGTTTAAAAAATGTGTCCGGTGACCCGGCTAACCAACCAAGATGGCCGCCATGTCTAAAAATAGAACATAGGGGTAAAATGCAGTTTTTGGCTTATAACACAAAAACCAAAGCATTTAGAGCAAATCTGACATGGGTAAAATTGTTTATCAGGTCAAGATCTATCTGCCCTGAAATTTTCAGATGAATCGGACAACCTGTTGTTGGGTTGCTGCCCCTGAATTGGTAATTTTAAGGAAATTTTGCTGTTTTTGGTTATTATCTTAAATATTATTATAGATAGAGATAAACTGTAAACAGCAATAATGTTCAGCAGAGTAAGATTTACAAATAAGTCAACATGACTGAAATGGTCAGTTGACCCCTTTAGGAGTTATTGCCCTTTATAGTCAATTTTTAACCATTTTTCGTAAATCTTAGTTATCTTTTACAAAAATCTTCTCCTCTGAACCTACTGGGCCAAATTATTCAAAACTTTGCGACAATCATCTTTGGGGTATCTAGTTAAAAAAATGTGTCCGGTGACACGGCAATCAAATCAAGATGGCAGCTATGGCTAAAAATAGAACATAGGGGGTAAAATGCAGTTTTTGGCTTATAATTCAAAAACCAAAGCATTTAGAGCAAATCTGACCCAAGTAAAATTAAGTCAACATAACCGAAATGTACTGACCCCTTAAGGAGTTATTGTCCTTTATAGTCAATTTTTATTAACATTTTCCACTGAAACTATTGGGCCAAGTTCATTATAGATAGAGATAATTGTAAGCAGTAAGACTGTTTAGTAAAGTAAGATCTACAAACACATCACCATCACCAAAACACAATTTTGTCATGAATCCATCTGCTTCCTTTGTTTAATATTCACATAGACCAAGGTGAGCGACACAGGCTCTTTAGAGCCTCTAGTTTTGAAATTATTATTTTTAATCAAGCCATTAAAAGGGCTATTTTTTTCCAGTACAAGTCCATTTTTGTTATATTTTGAATTATACACCACAGCAAAAAATGGTTGGATCAAGATTTTTAAATAAGTCCTTGTAATAAGCTTTTAACATACTTACTTTACAAGTATTAACTTCATTAATGCCAAAAAAATAATACATGTGTTTATGCTAACCCTACCTACGCTAATTTTAACTGCCTACATCGTACCTTAATACTTTTATGCCATTTTGTTAACCCTTTCCTCCATAATGACAACTTTTAACGCAACCCCCTTTACTCCATAAAGATGCCTTTTGACGCCTGTGTTGTACCTCAGTTGAATTGAATTGACTACAAAATGTCTGCATCAGGCTTAATATCCAATATGAAAAGGATATTCATAATTAAGAATATCTGAACTAAATTTACTTGATGAAAATTTGATTTTCGCAATGCATGAATACTTTAAAGCATATTTTCAGCATTTTATTGAAAAATCCTATGCGAATAAAGTATGCAAAATAAAAATTTCCATTGAGTCTGACTGATTCCCTAGAAATGATATATAACCAGCAAAATATGTTTGTAAAATAAATTATATTACCTTCCTACCCACCTTATTTTTTTCAGCACTTTAGCAGAAACACACGTATTATTTTCTTTACCTAATTTCTTTTCTAAGCTTTGCCATAAGAATGCAAGACATATCCCTGTGTTGGAAATTAAGTATTAAATAATTAAAAAAAGAGATTGCATTGCTTGATATTTTATTTTCCCAGTGATCCTGCTTTACATAAGCTCTAAATCCCATCATATTTATTAAAATCAGAAGATGTGGTATGATTGCAAATAAGTTTTGCCCTTCAGTATACCAGAGATGAAATGACATAAAAGTTACCAACAAAAGGTCACTGTACAGCCTTCAACAATGAGGATAAACCATTTAGCATAGAAAACTATAACGGTCCTTAAAATGACAAAATGTATAACAATTCAGACGAGAAAACTTTCAACCTTATTTATGAATGAAATAATATATATACATTTTACAACAAACAACAACCACTGAAGTGCATGATCCTGACTTCAGAACAGTACACAAAGAATATGGCATAGTTAAACATGTTTGTGATAGCCAAAGTCTCCTTTTACCTCGGACAGTGATGTTACAGCACAACATAAGAACAAACCATAAAAATACCAACAAGAGTGCACATGCTGAAAAGTCTTGCCTGTTTTACTCATCATTAAATTCTTGTTGAAAGTAAGCATTTAACACAAGTATAACATAACTTAACATTATAAAATTGAGAATGGAAATGGGGAATGTGCCAAAGAGACAACAACCCTACCATAGAGCAGACAACAGCAGAAGGTCACCAACAGGTCTTCAATGCAATGAGAAATTCTCGCACCCGGAGGCGTTCTTCAGCTGGCCCCTAAACAAATATATACTGGTTCAGTGATAATGAATGTTTTATAAAAATGAGGTCATGGTCAGTTGAACTATGCCAGAAAGATCTGTACATGTTACAGTAATTCCATACACCACACTTAGTGGTCCTCTATTGTACCAGAGAAATAGATCAAAGCACAAAACCTAGACATTGACCTATGAACCATGAAAATGAGGTGAAGGTCGTATGAATCTTCAATCTTGCCAGAAAGACATATACACCTTAAAATATAGTTGACCTATTTCTTATAGTATCTGATAAACTAACTCAACTACAACCAGATGCAGGGCCCAGCTTTATACGACCGCATAGGTTGAACCCTGAACGGTTGGGGCAAGTATGGACACAACATTCAAGCTGGATTCAGCTCTAAATTTGGATTGTGATTAAATAGTTGACACAGCATAGGTTTTGGACACAATAAATGTGGTCTAATGAACTTAAAATAATTTTTTTGTCTTTGAGCAATCACTATGCTGTTGAATATTAATCCTCTCAAAAAAATGTTTGAAGAAATTTTCTTTTTATTTATGAAATCTGAAATGAGAAAGATTAAACCCCCCCCCCCCCCCACCACCATTTTTTTTTCACATCCCCCTTTCCCTTTTTTCAAAACTGATCTCAATTCAAATTTCTAATGGAGTTTGCAACAATAACTACTCATTTAAATACATCATAAAATATTAAAATGTAACAAAAAGTGCTTGTTATCACTGAATGGTAAAGAGTGTTATAATTTATCAGTTGGTAGTAAAAGTGAATACACATTGTGCATTGTATAAAACAATGATTTAAGTTGATTCAACTACTATTCTGGACAAAGAAAGATAACTCCAATCAATTGAAAATTTCTTGCTATTGCAAAATATTGTGCAATTAGATATGTCTTGCTATTGCACAATACTGTGCAATTGAAAATTTCTTGCTATTGCACAATACTTAATATAATAATTTTGGATCCTGATTTGAACCAACTTGAAATCTGGGCCCATAATCAAAAATCTAAGTACATGATTAAATTCAGCATATCAAAAAAGCCAAAGAATTCAATTTTTATTAAAATCAAACTTAGTTTAATTTTGGACCCTTTGGTATTTAATGTAGACCAATTTGAAAACGGGACTAAAAATTAAGAATCTACATAGTATTACACAGTTAGATTTGGCATATCAAAGAACCCCAATTATTCAATTTTTGATGAAATCAAACAAAGTTTAATTTTGGACCCCGATTTGGACCAACTTGAAAACTGGGCCAATAATCAAAAATCTAAGTACA
>NW_027267051.1:0-28572 GCF_963676685.1 Mytilus edulis
CAAACAGATGTAGAATGAATTTGAATAGAGATATCTTCTTAAAGTTAACTGTTCCTAAAAGATGGAAAGGCGATCTAGAGGATGAAAACGTATTGGTATCACTGAAGTGTACGGCCGCACTCTCCGACCTCACTGCATGATAATTGAAAGATTATTTTTTTTTTTTTTTTTTCAAACATCATAACCGGACCCCCATCCATACACAACTCTTTCTTTTAAGAAGTTCGTGAAAAACTTAACACGAAACTGCAATAGGTTATCCTTCTACACTTACCCGTTCCGAGATAAAGTAAGGCCTCCAAATCAACAATTTTAACACATTTGGGATTTGGGTTAGGTAAGTGTTTGACCCAAACCCTAACCCAAACACTAACCCTAACCCTAACCTTAACACTAACCCAAACCCTAACACTAACCCTAACCTAAACACTAACCCAAACCCTAACCCAAACACTAACACTAACCCTAACCTTAACACTAACCCAAACCCTAACACTAACCCTAACCTAAACACTAACCCAAACCCTAACACTAACCCTAACCCTAACCCTAACCCTAATTAGGGTTAACCCTAACCCTAACCCTAACCCTAACCCTAACCCAAACCCTAACCCAAACACTAACACTAACCCTAACCTAAACCCTAACCCTAACCTAAACCCTATTTAAGGGTTTGGGTTAGGGTTTGGGTTAGGGTTAGGGTTTGGGTTAGGGTTAGGGTTAGGGTTTGGGTTAGGGTTAACCCTAATTAAGGGTTTGGGTTAGGGTTTGGGTCAGGGTTAGGGTTAGGTTTTGAGTAAGGGTCAAGGTCAGGGACATGGTAGTATACTTTGACGAGATTTGTGAGGTGCCCTTTTTCACTTCTGCGCATGTCTGCCCTTTTCTGTGACTGCGCATGCGTGAGAAGGGTTAGGGTTAGGGTTAGGGTTAGGGTTAGCGTTTAGGTTAGGGTTAGTGTTAGTGTTAGTGTTTGGGTTTGGGTTATTTAAAAATATTTCTAAGTACAGAGTATGAAAATTGCCTTCGACTTCAATCTTCAAACAGATGTAGAATGAATTTGAATAGAGATATCTTCTTAAAGTTAACTGTTCCTAAAAGATGGAAAGGCGATCTAGAGGATGAAAACGTATTGGTATCACTGAAGTGTACGGCCGCACTCTCCGACCTCACTGCATGATAATTGAAAGATTATTTTTTTTTTTTTTTTTTCAAACATCATAACCGGACCCCCATCCATACACAACTCTTTCTTTTAAGAAGTTCGTGAAAAACTTAACACGAAACTGCAATAGGTTATCCTTCTACACTTACCCGTTCCGAGATAAAGTAAGGCCTCCAAATCAACAATTTTAACACATTTGGGATTTGGGTTAGGGTAAGTGTTTGACCCAAACCCTAACCCAAACACTAACCCTAACCCTAACCTTAACACTAACCCAAACCCTAACACTAACCCTAACCTAAACACTAACCCAAACCCTAACCCAAACACTAACACTAACCCTAACCTTAACACTAACCCAAACCCTAACACTAACCCTAACCTAAACACTAACCCAAACCCTAACACTAACCCTAACCCTAACCCTAACCCTAATTAGGGTTAACCCTAACCCTAACCCTAACCCTAACCCTAACCCAAACCCTAACCCAAACACTAACACTAACCCTAACCTAAACCCTAACCCTAACCTAAACCCTATTTAAGGGTTTGGGTTAGGGTTTGGGTTAGGGTTAGGGTTTGGGTTAGGGTTAGGGTTAGGGTTTGGGTTAGGGTTAACCCTAATTAAGGGTTTGGGTTAGGGTTTGGGTCAGGGTTAGGGTTAGGTTTTGAGTAAGGGTCAAGGTCAGGGACATGGTAGTATACTTTGACGAGATTTGTGAGGTGCCCTTTTTCACTTCTGCGCATGTCTGCCCTTTTCTGTGACTGCGCATGCGTGAGAAGGGTTAGGGTTAGGGTTAGGGTTAGGGTTAGCGTTTAGGTTAGGGTTAGTGTTAGTGTTAGTGTTTGGGTTTGGGTTATTTAAAAATATTTCTAAGTACAGAGTATGAAAATTGCCTTCGACTTCAATCTTCAAACAGATGTAGAATGAATTTGAATAGAGATATCTTCTTAAAGTTAACTGTTCCTAAAAGATGGAAAGGCGATCTAGAGGATGAAAACGTATTGGTATCACTGAAGTGTACGGCCGCACTCTCCGACCTCACTGCATGATAATTGAAAGATTATTTTTTTTTTTTTTTTTTCAAACATCATAACCGGACCCCCCATCCATACACAACTCTTTCTTTTAAGAAGTTCGTGAAAAACTTAACACGAAACTGCAATAGGTTATCCTTCTACACTTACCCGTTCCGAGATAAAGTAAGGCCTCCAAATCAACAATTTTAACACATTTGGGATTTGGGTTAGGGTAAGTGTTTGACCCAAACCCTAACCCAAACACTAACCCTAACCCTAACCTTAACACTAACCCAAACCCTAACACTAACCCTAACCTAAACACTAACCCAAACCCTAACCCAAACACTAACACTAACCCTAACCTTAACACTAACCCAAACCCTAACACTAACCCTAACCTAAACACTAACCCAAACCCTAACACTAACCCTAACCCTAACCCTAACCCTAATTAGGGTTAACCCTAACCCTAACCCTAACCCTAACCCTAACCCAAACCCTAACCCAAACACTAACACTAACCCTAACCTAAACCCTAACCCTAACCTAAACCCTATTTAAGGGTTTGGGTTAGGGTTTGGGTTAGGGTTAGGGTTTGGGTTAGGGTTAGGGTTAGGGTTTGGGTTAGGGTTAACCCTAATTAAGGGTTTGGGTTAGGGTTTGGGTCAGGGTTAGGGTTAGGTTTTGAGTAAGGGTCAAGGTCAGGGACATGGTAGTATACTTTGACGAGATTTGTGAGGTGCCCTTTTTCACTTCTGCGCATGTCTGCCCTTTTCTGTGACTGCGCATGCGTGAGAAGGGTTAGGGTTAGGGTTAGGGTTAGGGTTAGCGTTTAGGTTAGGGTTAGTGTTAGTGTTAGTGTTTGGGTTTGGGTTATTTAAAAATATTTCTAAGTACAGAGTATGAAAATTGCCTTCGACTTCAATCTTCAAACAGATGTAGAATGAATTTGAATAGAGATATCTTCTTAAAGTTAACTGTTCCTAAAAGATGGAAAGGCGATCTAGAGGATGAAAACGTATTGGTATCACTGAAGTGTACGGCCGCACTCTCCGACCTCACTGCATGATAATTGAAAGATTATTTTTTTTTTTTTTTTTTCAAACATCATAACCGGACCCCCATCCATACACAACTCTTTCTTTTAAGAAGTTCGTGAAAAACTTAACACGAAACTGCAATAGGTTATCCTTCTACACTTACCCGTTCCGAGATAAAGTAAGGCCTCCAAATCAACAATTTTAACACATTTGGGATTTGGGTTAGGGTAAGTGTTTGACCCAAACCCTAACCCAAACACTAACCCTAACCCTAACCTTAACACTAACCCAAACCCTAACACTAACCCTAACCTAAACACTAACCCAAACCCTAACCCAAACACTAACACTAACCCTAACCTTAACACTAACCCAAACCCTAACACTAACCCTAACCTAAACACTAACCCAAACCCTAACACTAACCCTAACCCTAACCCTAACCCTAATTAGGGTTAACCCTAACCCTAACCCTAACCCTAACCCTAACCCAAACCCTAACCCAAACACTAACACTAACCCTAACCTAAACCCTAACCCTAACCTAAACCCTATTTAAGGGTTTGGGTTAGGGTTTGGGTTAGGGTTAGGGTTTGGGTTAGGGTTAGGGTTAGGGTTTGGGTTAGGGTTAACCCTAATTAAGGGTTTGGGTTAGGGTTTGGGTCAGGGTTAGGGTTAGGTTTTGAGTAAGGGTCAAGGTCAGGGACATGGTAGTATACTTTGACGAGATTTGTGAGGTGCCCTTTTTCACTTCTGCGCATGTCTGCCCTTTTCTGTGACTGCGCATGCGTGAGAAGGGTTAGGGTTAGGGTTAGGGTTAGGGTTAGCGTTTAGGTTAGGGTTAGTGTTAGTGTTAGTGTTTGGGTTTGGGTTATTTAAAAATATTTCTAAGTACAGAGTATGAAAATTGCCTTCGACTTCAATCTTCAAACAGATGTAGAATGAATTTGAATAGAGATATCTTCTTAAAGTTAACTGTTCCTAAAAGATGGAAAGGCGATCTAGAGGATGAAAACGTATTGGTATCACTGAAGTGTACGGCCGCACTCTCCGACCTCACTGCATGATAATTGAAAGATTATTTTTTTTTTTTTTTTTTCAAACATCATAACCGGACCCCCATCCATACACAACTCTTTCTTTTAAGAAGTTCGTGAAAAACTTAACACGAAACTGCAATAGGTTATCCTTCTACACTTACCCGTTCCGAGATAAAGTAAGGCCTCCAAATCAACAATTTTAACACATTTGGGATTTGGGTTAGGGTAAGTGTTTGACCCAAACCCTAACCCAAACACTAACCCTAACCCTAACCTTAACACTAACCCAAACCCTAACACTAACCCTAACCTAAACACTAACCCAAACCCTAACCCAAACACTAACACTAACCCTAACCTTAACACTAACCCAAACCCTAACACTAACCCTAACCTAAACACTAACCCAAACCCTAACACTAACCCTAACCCTAACCCTAACCCTAATTAGGGTTAACCCTAACCCTAACCCTAACCCTAACCCTAACCCAAACCCTAACCCAAACACTAACACTAACCCTAACCTAAACCCTAACCCTAACCTAAACCCTATTTAAGGGTTTGGGTTAGGGTTTGGGTTAGGGTTAGGGTTTGGGTTAGGGTTAGGGTTAGGGTTTGGGTTAGGGTTAACCCTAATTAAGGGTTTGGGTTAGGGTTTGGGTCAGGGTTAGGGTTAGGTTTTGAGTAAGGGTCAAGGTCAGGGACATGGTAGTATACTTTGACGAGATTTGTGAGGTGCCCTTTTTCACTTCTGCGCATGTCTGCCCTTTTCTGTGACTGCGCATGCGTGAGAAGGGTTAGGGTTAGGGTTAGGGTTAGGGTTAGCGTTTAGGTTAGGGTTAGTGTTAGTGTTAGTGTTTGGGTTTGGGTTATTTAAAAATATTTCTAAGTACAGAGTATGAAAATTGCCTTCGACTTCAATCTTCAAACAGATGTAGAATGAATTTGAATAGAGATATCTTCTTAAAGTTAACTGTTCCTAAAAGATGGAAAGGCGATCTAGAGGATGAAAACGTATTGGTATCACTGAAGTGTACGGCCGCACTCTCCGACCTCACTGCATGATAATTGAAAGATTATTTTTTTTTTTTTTTTTCAAACATCATAACCGGACCCCCATCCATACACAACTCTTTCTTTTAAGAAGTTCGTGAAAAACTTAACACGAAACTGCAATAGGTTATCCTTCTACACTTACCCGTTCCGAGATAAAGTAAGGCCTCCAAATCAACAATTTTAACACATTTGGGATTTGGGTTAGGGTAAGTGTTTGACCCAAACCCTAACCCAAACACTAACCCTAACCCTAACCTTAACACTAACCCAAACCCTAACACTAACCCTAACCTAAACACTAACCCAAACCCTAACCCAAACACTAACACTAACCCTAACCTTAACACTAACCCAAACCCTAACACTAACCCTAACCTAAACACTAACCCAAACCCTAACACTAACCCTAACCCTAACCCTAACCCTAATTAGGGTTAACCCTAACCCTAACCCTAACCCTAACCCTAACCCAAACCCTAACCCAAACACTAACACTAACCCTAACCTAAACCCTAACCCTAACCTAAACCCTATTTAAGGGTTTGGGTTAGGGTTTGGGTTAGGGTTAGGGTTTGGGTTAGGGTTAGGGTTAGGGTTTGGGTTAGGGTTAACCCTAATTAAGGGTTTGGGTTAGGGTTTGGGTCAGGGTTAGGGTTAGGTTTTGAGTAAGGGTCAAGGTCAGGGACATGGTAGTATACTTTGACGAGATTTGTGAGGTGCCCTTTTTCACTTCTGCGCATGTCTGCCCTTTTCTGTGACTGCGCATGCGTGAGAAGGGTTAGGGTTAGGGTTAGGGTTAGGGTTAGCGTTTAGGTTAGGGTTAGTGTTAGTGTTAGTGTTTGGGTTTGGGTTATTTAAAAATATTTCTAAGTACAGAGTATGAAAATTGCCTTCGACTTCAATCTTCAAACAGATGTAGAATGAATTTGAATAGAGATATCTTCTTAAAGTTAACTGTTCCTAAAAGATGGAAAGGCGATCTAGAGGATGAAAACGTATTGGTATCACTGAAGTGTACGGCCGCACTCTCCGACCTCACTGCATGATAATTGAAAGATTATTTTTTTTTTTTTTTTTTCAAACATCATAACCGGACCCCCATCCATACACAACTCTTTCTTTTAAGAAGTTCGTGAAAAACTTAACACGAAACTGCAATAGGTTATCCTTCTACACTTACCCGTTCCGAGATAAAGTAAGGCCTCCAAATCAACAATTTTAACACATTTGGGATTTGGGTTAGGGTAAGTGTTTGACCCAAACCCTAACCCAAACACTAACCCTAACCCTAACCTTAACACTAACCCAAACCCTAACACTAACCCTAACCTAAACACTAACCCAAACCCTAACCCAAACACTAACACTAACCCTAACCTTAACACTAACCCAAACCCTAACACTAACCCTAACCTAAACACTAACCCAAACCCTAACACTAACCCTAACCCTAACCCTAACCCTAATTAGGGTTAACCCTAACCCTAACCCTAACCCTAACCCTAACCCAAACCCTAACCCAAACACTAACACTAACCCTAACCTAAACCCTAACCCTAACCTAAACCCTATTTAAGGGTTTGGGTTAGGGTTTGGGTTAGGGTTAGGGTTTGGGTTAGGGTTAGGGTTAGGGTTTGGGTTAGGGTTAACCCTAATTAAGGGTTTGGGTTAGGGTTTGGGTCAGGGTTAGGGTTAGGTTTTGAGTAAGGGTCAAGGTCAGGGACATGGTAGTATACTTTGACGAGATTTGTGAGGTGCCCTTTTTCACTTCTGCGCATGTCTGCCCTTTTCTGTGACTGCGCATGCGTGAGAAGGGTTAGGGTTAGGGTTAGGGTTAGGGTTAGCGTTTAGGTTAGGGTTAGTGTTAGTGTTAGTGTTTGGGTTTGGGTTATTTAAAAATATTTCTAAGTACAGAGTATGAAAATTGCCTTCGACTTCAATCTTCAAACAGATGTAGAATGAATTTGAATAGAGATATCTTCTTAAAGTTAACTGTTCCTAAAAGATGGAAAGGCGATCTAGAGGATGAAAACGTATTGGTATCACTGAAGTGTACGGCCGCACTCTCCGACCTCACTGCATGATAATTGAAAGATTATTTTTTTTTTTTTTTTTCAAACATCATAACCGGACCCCCATCCATACACAACTCTTTCTTTTAAGAAGTTCGTGAAAAACTTAACACGAAACTGCAATAGGTTATCCTTCTACACTTACCCGTTCCGAGATAAAGTAAGGCCTCCAAATCAACAATTTTAACACATTTGGGATTTGGGTTAGGGTAAGTGTTTGACCCAAACCCTAACCCAAACACTAACCCTAACCCTAACCTTAACACTAACCCAAACCCTAACACTAACCCTAACCTAAACACTAACCCAAACCCTAACCCAAACACTAACACTAACCCTAACCTTAACACTAACCCAAACCCTAACACTAACCCTAACCTAAACACTAACCCAAACCCTAACACTAACCCTAACCCTAACCCTAACCCTAATTAGGGTTAACCCTAACCCTAACCCTAACCCTAACCCTAACCCAAACCCTAACCCAAACACTAACACTAACCCTAACCTAAACCCTAACCCTAACCTAAACCCTATTTAAGGGTTTGGGTTAGGGTTTGGGTTAGGGTTAGGGTTTGGGTTAGGGTTAGGGTTAGGGTTTGGGTTAGGGTTAACCCTAATTAAGGGTTTGGGTTAGGGTTTGGGTCAGGGTTAGGGTTAGGTTTTGAGTAAGGGTCAAGGTCAGGGACATGGTAGTATACTTTGACGAGATTTGTGAGGTGCCCTTTTTCACTTCTGCGCATGTCTGCCCTTTTCTGTGACTGCGCATGCGTGAGAAGGGTTAGGGTTAGGGTTAGGGTTAGGGTTAGCGTTTAGGTTAGGGTTAGTGTTAGTGTTAGTGTTTGGGTTTGGGTTATTTAAAAATATTTCTAAGTACAGAGTATGAAAATTGCCTTCGACTTCAATCTTCAAACAGATGTAGAATGAATTTGAATAGAGATATCTTCTTAAAGTTAACTGTTCCTAAAAGATGGAAAGGCGATCTAGAGGATGAAAACGTATTGGTATCACTGAAGTGTACGGCCGCACTCTCCGACCTCACTGCATGATAATTGAAAGATTATTTTTTTTTTTTTTTTTTCAAACATCATAACCGGACCCCCATCCATACACAACTCTTTCTTTTAAGAAGTTCGTGAAAAACTTAACACGAAACTGCAATAGGTTATCCTTCTACACTTACCCGTTCCGAGATAAAGTAAGGCCTCCAAATCAACAATTTTAACACATTTGGGATTTGGGTTAGGGTAAGTGTTTGACCCAAACCCTAACCCAAACACTAACCCTAACCCTAACCTTAACACTAACCCAAACCCTAACACTAACCCTAACCTAAACACTAACCCAAACCCTAACCCAAACACTAACACTAACCCTAACCTTAACACTAACCCAAACCCTAACACTAACCCTAACCTAAACACTAACCCAAACCCTAACACTAACCCTAACCCTAACCCTAACCCTAATTAGGGTTAACCCTAACCCTAACCCTAACCCTAACCCTAACCCAAACCCTAACCCAAACACTAACACTAACCCTAACCTAAACCCTAACCCTAACCTAAACCCTATTTAAGGGTTTGGGTTAGGGTTTGGGTTAGGGTTAGGGTTTGGGTTAGGGTTAGGGTTAGGGTTTGGGTTAGGGTTAACCCTAATTAAGGGTTTGGGTTAGGGTTTGGGTCAGGGTTAGGGTTAGGTTTTGAGTAAGGGTCAAGGTCAGGGACATGGTAGTATACTTTGACGAGATTTGTGAGGTGCCCTTTTTCACTTCTGCGCATGTCTGCCCTTTTCTGTGACTGCGCATGCGTGAGAAGGGTTAGGGTTAGGGTTAGGGTTAGGGTTAGCGTTTAGGTTAGGGTTAGTGTTAGTGTTAGTGTTTGGGTTTGGGTTATTTAAAAATATTTCTAAGTACAGAGTATGAAAATTGCCTTCGACTTCAATCTTCAAACAGATGTAGAATGAATTTGAATAGAGATATCTTCTTAAAGTTAACTGTTCCTAAAAGATGGAAAGGCGATCTAGAGGATGAAAACGTATTGGTATCACTGAAGTGTACGGCCGCACTCTCCGACCTCACTGCATGATAATTGAAAGATTATTTTTTTTTTTTTTTTTTCAAACATCATAACCGGACCCCCATCCATACACAACTCTTTCTTTTAAGAAGTTCGTGAAAAACTTAACACGAAACTGCAATAGGTTATCCTTCTACACTTACCCGTTCCGAGATAAAGTAAGGCCTCCAAATCAACAATTTTAACACATTTGGGATTTGGGTTAGGGTAAGTGTTTGACCCAAACCCTAACCCAAACACTAACCCTAACCCTAACCTTAACACTAACCCAAACCCTAACACTAACCCTAACCTAAACACTAACCCAAACCCTAACCCAAACACTAACACTAACCCTAACCTTAACACTAACCCAAACCCTAACACTAACCCTAACCTAAACACTAACCCAAACCCTAACACTAACCCTAACCCTAACCCTAACCCTAATTAGGGTTAACCCTAACCCTAACCCTAACCCTAACCCTAACCCAAACCCTAACCCAAACACTAACACTAACCCTAACCTAAACCCTAACCCTAACCTAAACCCTATTTAAGGGTTTGGGTTAGGGTTTGGGTTAGGGTTAGGGTTTGGGTTAGGGTTAGGGTTAGGGTTTGGGTTAGGGTTAACCCTAATTAAGGGTTTGGGTTAGGGTTTGGGTCAGGGTTAGGGTTAGGTTTTGAGTAAGGGTCAAGGTCAGGGACATGGTAGTATACTTTGACGAGATTTGTGAGGTGCCCTTTTTCACTTCTGCGCATGTCTGCCCTTTTCTGTGACTGCGCATGCGTGAGAAGGGTTAGGGTTAGGGTTAGGGTTAGGGTTAGCGTTTAGGTTAGGGTTAGTGTTAGTGTTAGTGTTTGGGTTTGGGTTATTTAAAAATATTTCTAAGTACAGAGTATGAAAATTGCCTTCGACTTCAATCTTCAAACAGATGTAGAATGAATTTGAATAGAGATATCTTCTTAAAGTTAACTGTTCCTAAAAGATGGAAAGGCGATCTAGAGGATGAAAACGTATTGGTATCACTGAAGTGTACGGCCGCACTCTCCGACCTCACTGCATGATAATTGAAAGATTATTTTTTTTTTTTTTTTTTCAAACATCATAACCGGACCCCCATCCATACACAACTCTTTCTTTTAAGAAGTTCGTGAAAAACTTAACACGAAACTGCAATAGGTTATCCTTCTACACTTACCCGTTCCGAGATAAAGTAAGGCCTCCAAATCAACAATTTTAACACATTTGGGATTTGGGTTAGGGTAAGTGTTTGACCCAAACCCTAACCCAAACACTAACCCTAACCCTAACCTTAACACTAACCCAAACCCTAACACTAACCCTAACCTAAACACTAACCCAAACCCTAACCCAAACACTAACACTAACCCTAACCTTAACACTAACCCAAACCCTAACACTAACCCTAACCTAAACACTAACCCAAACCCTAACACTAACCCTAACCCTAACCCTAACCCTAATTAGGGTTAACCCTAACCCTAACCCTAACCCTAACCCTAACCCAAACCCTAACCCAAACACTAACACTAACCCTAACCTAAACCCTAACCCTAACCTAAACCCTATTTAAGGGTTTGGGTTAGGGTTTGGGTTAGGGTTAGGGTTTGGGTTAGGGTTAGGGTTAGGGTTTGGGTTAGGGTTAACCCTAATTAAGGGTTTGGGTTAGGGTTTGGGTCAGGGTTAGGGTTAGGTTTTGAGTAAGGGTCAAGGTCAGGGACATGGTAGTATACTTTGACGAGATTTGTGAGGTGCCCTTTTTCACTTCTGCGCATGTCTGCCCTTTTCTGTGACTGCGCATGCGTGAGAAGGGTTAGGGTTAGGGTTAGGGTTAGGGTTAGCGTTTAGGTTAGGGTTAGTGTTAGTGTTAGTGTTTGGGTTTGGGTTATTTAAAAATATTTCTAAGTACAGAGTATGAAAATTGCCTTCGACTTCAATCTTCAAACAGATGTAGAATGAATTTGAATAGAGATATCTTCTTAAAGTTAACTGTTCCTAAAAGATGGAAAGGCGATCTAGAGGATGAAAACGTATTGGTATCACTGAAGTGTACGGCCGCACTCTCCGACCTCACTGCATGATAATTGAAAGATTATTTTTTTTTTTTTTTTTTCAAACATCATAACCGGACCCCCATCCATACACAACTCTTTCTTTTAAGAAGTTCGTGAAAAACTTAACACGAAACTGCAATAGGTTATCCTTCTACACTTACCCGTTCCGAGATAAAGTAAGGCCTCCAAATCAACAATTTTAACACATTTGGGATTTGGGTTAGGGTAAGTGTTTGACCCAAACCCTAACCCAAACACTAACCCTAACCCTAACCTTAACACTAACCCAAACCCTAACACTAACCCTAACCTAAACACTAACCCAAACCCTAACCCAAACACTAACACTAACCCTAACCTTAACACTAACCCAAACCCTAACACTAACCCTAACCTAAACACTAACCCAAACCCTAACACTAACCCTAACCCTAACCCTAACCCTAATTAGGGTTAACCCTAACCCTAACCCTAACCCTAACCCTAACCCAAACCCTAACCCAAACACTAACACTAACCCTAACCTAAACCCTAACCCTAACCTAAACCCTATTTAAGGGTTTGGGTTAGGGTTTGGGTTAGGGTTAGGGTTTCGGTTAGGGTTAGGGTTAGGGTTTGGGTTAGGGTTAACCCTAATTAAGGGTTTGGGTTAGGGTTTGGGTCAGGGTTAGGGTTAGGTTTTGAGTAAGGGTCAAGGTCAGGGACATGGTAGTATACTTTGACGAGATTTGTGAGGTGCCCTTTTTCACTTCTGCGCATGTCTGCCCTTTTCTGTGACTGCGCATGCGTGAGAAGGGTTAGGGTTAGGGTTAGGGTTAGGGTTAGCGTTTAGGTTAGGGTTAGTGTTAGTGTTAGTGTTTGGGTTTGGGTTATTTAAAAATATTTCTAAGTACAGAGTATGAAAATTGCCTTCGACTTCAAT
The DNA here is from genome assembly GCF_963676685.1 of Mytilus edulis. Classification (NCBI taxonomy): domain Eukaryota; kingdom Metazoa; phylum Mollusca; class Bivalvia; order Mytilida; family Mytilidae; genus Mytilus; species Mytilus edulis. Next base: position 12,452 of record NW_027267051.1, read on the forward strand.
CTTCAAACAGATGTAGAATGAATTTGAATAGAGATATCTTCTTAAAGTTAACTGTTCCTAAAAGATGGAAAGGCGATCTAGAGGATGAAAACGTATTGGTATCACTGAAGTGTACGGCCGCACTCTCCGACCTCACTGCATGATAATTGAAAGATTATTTTTTTTTTTTTTTTTTCAAACATCATAACCGGACCCCCATCCATACACAACTCTTTCTTTTAAGAAGTTCGTGAAAAACTTAACACGAAACTGCAATAGGTTATCCTTCTACACTTACCCGTTCCGAGATAAAGTAAGGCCTCCAAATCAACAATTTTAACACATTTGGGATTTGGGTTAGGGTAAGTGTTTGACCCAAACCCTAACCCAAACACTAACCCTAACCCTAACCTTAACACTAACCCAAACCCTAACACTAACCCTAACCTAAACACTAACCCAAACCCTAACCCAAACACTAACACTAACCCTAACCTTAACACTAACCCAAACCCTAACACTAACCCTAACCTAAACACTAACCCAAACCCTAACACTAACCCTAACCCTAACCCTAACCCTAATTAGGGTTAACCCTAACCCTAACCCTAACCCTAACCCTAACCCAAACCCTAACCCAAACACTAACACTAACCCTAACCTAAACCCTAACCCTAACCTAAACCCTATTTAAGGGTTTGGGTTAGGGTTTGGGTTAGGGTTAGGGTTTGGGTTAGGGTTAGGGTTAGGGTTTGGGTTAGGGTTAACCCTAATTAAGGGTTTGGGTTAGGGTTTGGGTCAGGGTTAGGGTTAGGTTTTGAGTAAGGGTCAAGGTCAGGGACATGGTAGTATACTTTGACGAGATTTGTGAGGTGCCCTTTTTCACTTCTGCGCATGTCTGCCCTTTTCTGTGACTGCGCATGCGTGAGAAGGGTTAGGGTTAGGGTTAGGGTTAGGGTTAGCGTTTAGGTTAGGGTTAGTGTTAGTGTTAGTGTTTGGGTTTGGGTTATTTAAAAATATTTCTAAGTACAGAGTATGAAAATTGCCTTCGACTTCAATCTTCAAACAGATGTAGAATGAATTTGAATAGAGATATCTTCTTAAAGTTAACTGTTCCTAAAAGATGGAAAGGCGATCTAGAGGATGAAAACGTATTGGTATCACTGAAGTGTACGGCCGCACTCTCCGACCTCACTGCATGATAATTGAAAGATTATTTTTTTTTTTTTTTTTTCAAACATCATAACCGGACCCCCATCCATACACAACTCTTTCTTTTAAGAAGTTCGTGAAAAACTTAACACGAAACTGCAATAGGTTATCCTTCTACACTTACCCGTTCCGAGATAAAGTAAGGCCTCCAAATCAACAATTTTAACACATTTGGGATTTGGGTTAGGGTAAGTGTTTGACCCAAACCCTAACCCAAACACTAACCCTAACCCTAACCTTAACACTAACCCAAACCCTAACACTAACCCTAACCTAAACACTAACCCAAACCCTAACCCAAACACTAACACTAACCCTAACCTTAACACTAACCCAAACCCTAACACTAACCCTAACCTAAACACTAACCCAAACCCTAACACTAACCCTAACCCTAACCCTAACCCTAATTAGGGTTAACCCTAACCCTAACCCTAACCCTAACCCTAACCCAAACCCTAACCCAAACACTAACACTAACCCTAACCTAAACCCTAACCCTAACCTAAACCCTATTTAAGGGTTTGGGTTAGGGTTTGGGTTAGGGTTAGGGTTTGGGTTAGGGTTAGGGTTAGGGTTTGGGTTAGGGTTAACCCTAATTAAGGGTTTGGGTTAGGGTTTGGGTCAGGGTTAGGGTTAGGTTTTGAGTAAGGGTCAAGGTCAGGGACATGGTAGTATACTTTGACGAGATTTGTGAGGTGCCCTTTTTCACTTCTGCGCATGTCTGCCCTTTTCTGTGACTGCGCATGCGTGAGAAGGGTTAGGGTTAGGGTTAGGGTTAGGGTTAGCGTTTAGGTTAGGGTTAGTGTTAGTGTTAGTGTTTGGGTTTGGGTTATTTAAAAATATTTCTAAGTACAGAGTATGAAAATTGCCTTCGACTTCAATCTTCAAACAGATGTAGAATGAATTTGAATAGAGATATCTTCTTAAAGTTAACTGTTCCTAAAAGATGGAAAGGCGATCTAGAGGATGAAAACGTATTGGTATCACTGAAGTGTACGGCCGCACTCTCCGACCTCACTGCATGATAATTGAAAGATTATTTTTTTTTTTTTTTTTTCAAACATCATAACCGGACCCCCATCCATACACAACTCTTTCTTTTAAGAAGTTCGTGAAAAACTTAACACGAAACTGCAATAGGTTATCCTTCTACACTTACCCGTTCCGAGATAAAGTAAGGCCTCCAAATCAACAATTTTAACACATTTGGGATTTGGGTTAGGGTAAGTGTTTGACCCAAACCCTAACCCAAACACTAACCCTAACCCTAACCTTAACACTAACCCAAACCCTAACACTAACCCTAACCTAAACACTAACCCAAACCCTAACCCAAACACTAACACTAACCCTAACCTTAACACTAACCCAAACCCTAACACTAACCCTAACCTAAACACTAACCCAAACCCTAACACTAACCCTAACCCTAACCCTAACCCTAATTAGGGTTAACCCTAACCCTAACCCTAACCCTAACCCTAACCCAAACCCTAACCCAAACACTAACACTAACCCTAACCTAAACCCTAACCCTAACCTAAACCCTATTTAAGGGTTTGGGTTAGGGTTTGGGTTAGGGTTAGGGTTTGGGTTAGGGTTAGGGTTAGGGTTTGGGTTAGGGTTAACCCTAATTAAGGGTTTGGGTTAGGGTTTGGGTCAGGGTTAGGGTTAGGTTTTGAGTAAGGGTCAAGGTCAGGGACATGGTAGTATACTTTGACGAGATTTGTGAGGTGCCCTTTTTCACTTCTGCGCATGTCTGCCCTTTTCTGTGACTGCGCATGCGTGAGAAGGGTTAGGGTTAGGGTTAGGGTTAGGGTTAGCGTTTAGGTTAGGGTTAGTGTTAGTGTTAGTGTTTGGGTTTGGGTTATTTAAAAATATTTCTAAGTACAGAGTATGAAAATTGCCTTCGACTTCAATCTTCAAACAGATGTAGAATGAATTTGAATAGAGATATCTTCTTAAAGTTAACTGTTCCTAAAAGATGGAAAGGCGATCTAGAGGATGAAAACGTATTGGTATCACTGAAGTGTACGGCCGCACTCTCCGACCTCACTGCATGATAATTGAAAGATTATTTTTTTTTTTTTTTTTTCAAACATCATAACCGGACCCCCATCCATACACAACTCTTTCTTTTAAGAAGTTCGTGAAAAACTTAACACGAAACTGCAATAGGTTATCCTTCTACACTTACCCGTTCCGAGATAAAGTAAGGCCTCCAAATCAACAATTTTAACACATTTGGGATTTGGGTTAGGGTAAGTGTTTGACCCAAACCCTAACCCAAACACTAACCCTAACCCTAACCTTAACACTAACCCAAACCCTAACACTAACCCTAACCTAAACACTAACCCAAACCCTAACCCAAACACTAACACTAACCCTAACCTTAACACTAACCCAAACCCTAACACTAACCCTAACCTAAACACTAACCCAAACCCTAACACTAACCCTAACCCTAACCCTAACCCTAATTAGGGTTAACCCTAACCCTAACCCTAACCCTAACCCTAACCCAAACCCTAACCCAAACACTAACACTAACCCTAACCTAAACCCTAACCCTAACCTAAACCCTATTTAAGGGTTTGGGTTAGGGTTTGGGTTAGGGTTAGGGTTTGGGTTAGGGTTAGGGTTAGGGTTTGGGTTAGGGTTAACCCTAATTAAGGGTTTGGGTTAGGGTTTGGGTCAGGGTTAGGGTTAGGTTTTGAGTAAGGGTCAAGGTCAGGGACATGGTAGTATACTTTGACGAGATTTGTGAGGTGCCCTTTTTCACTTCTGCGCATGTCTGCCCTTTTCTGTGACTGCGCATGCGTGAGAAGGGTTAGGGTTAGGGTTAGGGTTAGGGTTAGCGTTTAGGTTAGGGTTAGTGTTAGTGTTAGTGTTTGGGTTTGGGTTATTTAAAAATATTTCTAAGTACAGAGTATGAAAATTGCCTTCGACTTCAATCTTCAAACAGATGTAGAATGAATTTGAATAGAGATATCTTCTTAAAGTTAACTGTTCCTAAAAGATGGAAAGGCGATCTAGAGGATGAAAACGTATTGGTATCACTGAAGTGTACGGCCGCACTCTCCGACCTCACTACATGATAATTGAAAGATTATTTTTTTTTTTTTTTTTTCAAACATCATAACCGGACCCCCATCCATACACAACTCTTTCTTTTAAGAAGTTCGTGAAAAACTTAACACGAAACTGCAATAGGTTATCCTTCTACACTTACCCGTTCCGAGATAAAGTAAGGCCTCCAAATCAACAATTTTAACACATTTGGGATTTGGGTTAGGGTAAGTGTTTGACCCAAACCCTAACCCAAACACTAACCCTAACCCTAACCTTAACACTAACCCAAACCCTAACACTAACCCTAACCTAAACACTAACCCAAACCCTAACCCAAACACTAACACTAACCCTAACCTTAACACTAACCCAAACCCTAACACTAACCCTAACCTAAACACTAACCCAAACCCTAACACTAACCCTAACCCTAACCCTAACCCTAATTAGGGTTAACCCTAACCCTAACCCTAACCCTAACCCTAACCCAAACCCTAACCCAAACACTAACACTAACCCTAACCTAAACCCTAACCCTAACCTAAACCCTATTTAAGGGTTTGGGTTAGGGTTTGGGTTAGGGTTAGGGTTTGGGTTAGGGTTAGGGTTAGGGTTTGGGTTAGGGTTAACCCTAATTAAGGGTTTGGGTTAGGGTTTGGGTCAGGGTTAGGGTTAGGTTTTGAGTAAGGGTCAAGGTCAGGGACATGGTAGTATACTTTGACGAGATTTGTGAGGTGCCCTTTTTCACTTCTGCGCATGTCTGCCCTTTTCTGTGACTGCGCATGCGTGAGAAGGGTTAGGGTTAGGGTTAGGGTTAGGGTTAGCGTTTAGGTTAGGGTTAGTGTTAGTGTTAGTGTTTGGGTTTGGGTTATTTAAAAATATTTCTAAGTACAGAGTATGAAAATTGCCTTCGACTTCAATCTTCAAACAGATGTAGAATGAATTTGAATAGAGATATCTTCTTAAAGTTAACTGTTCCTAAAAGATGGAAAGGCGATCTAGAGGATGAAAACGTATTGGTATCACTGAAGTGTACGGCCGCACTCTCCGACCTCACTGCATGATAATTGAAAGATTATTTTTTTTTTTTTTTTTTCAAACATCATAACCGGACCCCCATCCATACACAACTCTTTCTTTTAAGAAGTTCGTGAAAAACTTAACACGAAACTGCAATAGGTTATCCTTCTACACTTACCCGTTCCGAGATAAAGTAAGGCCTCCAAATCAACAATTTTAACACATTTGGGATTTGGGTTAGGGTAAGTGTTTGACCCAAACCCTAACCCAAACACTAACCCTAACCCTAACCTTAACACTAACCCAAACCCTAACACTAACCCTAACCTAAACACTAACCCAAACCCTAACCCAAACACTAACACTAACCCTAACCTTAACACTAACCCAAACCCTAACACTAACCCTAACCTAAACACTAACCCAAACCCTAACACTAACCCTAACCCTAACCCTAACCCTAATTAGGGTTAACCCTAACCCTAACCCTAACCCTAACCCTAACCCAAACCCTAACCCAAACACTAACACTAACCCTAACCTAAACCCTAACCCTAACCTAAACCCTATTTAAGGGTTTGGGTTAGGGTTTGGGTTAGGGTTAGGGTTTGGGTTAGGGTTAGGGTTAGGGTTTGGGTTAGGGTTAACCCTAATTAAGGGTTTGGGTTAGGGTTTGGGTCAGGGTTAGGGTTAGGTTTTGAGTAAGGGTCAAGGTCAGGGACATGGTAGTATACTTTGACGAGATTTGTGAGGTGCCCTTTTTCACTTCTGCGCATGTCTGCCCTTTTCTGTGACTGCGCATGCGTGAGAAGGGTTAGGGTTAGGGTTAGGGTTAGGGTTAGCGTTTAGGTTAGGGTTAGTGTTAGTGTTAGTGTTTGGGTTTGGGTTATTTAAAAATATTTCTAAGTACAGAGTATGAAAATTGCCTTCGACTTCAATCTTCAAACAGATGTAGAATGAATTTGAATAGAGATATCTTCTTAAAGTTAACTGTTCCTAAAAGATGGAAAGGCGATCTAGAGGATGAAAACGTATTGGTATCACTGAAGTGTACGGCCGCACTCTCCGACCTCACTGCATGATAATTGAAAGATTATTTTTTTTTTTTTTTTTTCAAACATCATAACCGGACCCCCATCCATACACAACTCTTTCTTTTAAGAAGTTCGTGAAAAACTTAACACGAAACTGCAATAGGTTATCCTTCTACACTTACCCGTTCCGAGATAAAGTAAGGCCTCCAAATCAACAATTTTAACACATTTGGGATTTGGGTTAGGGTAAGTGTTTGACCCAAACCCTAACCCAAACACTAACCCTAACCCTAACCTTAACACTAACCCAAACCCTAACACTAACCCTAACCTAAACACTAACCCAAACCCTAACCCAAACACTAACACTAACCCTAACCTTAACACTAACCCAAACCCTAACACTAACCCTAACCTAAACACTAACCCAAACCCTAACACTAACCCTAACCCTAACCCTAACCCTAATTAGGGTTAACCCTAACCCTAACCCTAACCCTAACCCTAACCCAAACCCTAACCCAAACACTAACACTAACCCTAACCTAAACCCTAACCCTAACCTAAACCCTATTTAAGGGTTTGGGTTAGGGTTTGGGTTAGGGTTAGGGTTTGGGTTAGGGTTAGGGTTAGGGTTTGGGTTAGGGTTAACCCTAATTAAGGGTTTGGGTTAGGGTTTGGGTCAGGGTTAGGGTTAGGTTTTGAGTAAGGGTCAAGGTCAGGGACATGGTAGTATACTTTGACGAGATTTGTGAGGTGCCCTTTTTCACTTCTGCGCATGTCTGCCCTTTTCTGTGACTGCGCATGCGTGAGAAGGGTTAGGGTTAGGGTTAGGGTTAGGGTTAGCGTTTAGGTTAGGGTTAGTGTTAGTGTTAGTGTTTGGGTTTGGGTTATTTAAAAATATTTCTAAGTACAGAGTATGAAAATTGCCTTCGACTTCAATCTTCAAACAGATGTAGAATGAATTTGAATAGAGATATCTTCTTAAAGTTAACTGTTCCTAAAAGATGGAAAGGCGATCTAGAGGATGAAAACGTATTGGTATCACTGAAGTGTACGGCCGCACTCTCCGACCTCACTGCATGATAATTGAAAGATTATTTTTTTTTTTTTTTTTTCAAACATCATAACCGGACCCCCATCCATACACAACTCTTTCTTTTAAGAAGTTCGTGAAAAACTTAACACGAAACTGCAATAGGTTATCCTTCTACACTTACCCGTTCCGAGATAAAGTAAGGCCTCCAAATCAACAATTTTAACACATTTGGGATTTGGGTTAGGGTAAGTGTTTGACCCAAACCCTAACCCAAACACTAACCCTAACCCTAACCTTAACACTAACCCAAACCCTAACACTAACCCTAACCTAAACACTAACCCAAACCCTAACCCAAACACTAACACTAACCCTAACCTTAACACTAACCCAAACCCTAACACTAACCCTAACCTAAACACTAACCCAAACCCTAACACTAACCCTAACCCTAACCCTAACCCTAATTAGGGTTAACCCTAACCCTAACCCTAACCCTAACCCTAACCCAAACCCTAACCCAAACACTAACACTAACCCTAACCTAAACCCTAACCCTAACCTAAACCCTATTTAAGGGTTTGGGTTAGGGTTTGGGTTAGGGTTAGGGTTTGGGTTAGGGTTAGGGTTAGGGTTTGGGTTAGGGTTAACCCTAATTAAGGGTTTGGGTTAGGGTTTGGGTCAGGGTTAGGGTTAGGTTTTGAGTAAGGGTCAAGGTCAGGGACATGGTAGTATACTTTGACGAGATTTGTGAGGTGCCCTTTTTCACTTCTGCGCATGTCTGCCCTTTTCTGTGACTGCGCATGCGTGAGAAGGGTTAGGGTTAGGGTTAGGGTTAGGGTTAGCGTTTAGGTTAGGGTTAGTGTTAGTGTTAGTGTTTGGGTTTGGGTTATTTAAAAATATTTCTAAGTACAGAGTATGAAAATTGCCTTCGACTTCAATCTTCAAACAGATGTAGAATGAATTTGAATAGAGATATCTTCTTAAAGTTAACTGTTCCTAAAAGATGGAAAGGCGATCTAGAGGATGAAAACGTATTGGTATCACTGAAGTGTACGGCCGCACTCTCCGACCTCACTGCATGATAATTGAAAGATTATTTTTTTTTTTTTTTTTTCAAACATCATAACCGGACCCCCATCCATACACAACTCTTTCTTTTAAGAAGTTCGTGAAAAACTTAACACGAAACTGCAATAGGTTATCCTTCTACACTTACCCGTTCCGAGATAAAGTAAGGCCTCCAAATCAACAATTTTAACACATTTGGGATTTGGGTTAGGGTAAGTGTTTGACCCAAACCCTAACCCAAACACTAACCCTAACCCTAACCTTAACACTAACCCAAACCCTAACACTAACCCTAACCTAAACACTAACCCAAACCCTAACCCAAACACTAACACTAACCCTAACCTTAACACTAACCCAAACCCTAACACTAACCCTAACCTAAACACTAACCCAAACCCTAACACTAACCCTAACCCTAACCCTAACCCTAATTAGGGTTAACCCTAACCCTAACCCTAACCCTAACCCTAACCCAAACCCTAACCCAAACACTAACACTAACCCTAACCTAAACCCTAACCCTAACCTAAACCCTATTTAAGGGTTTGGGTTAGGGTTTGGGTTAGGGTTAGGGTTTGGGTTAGGGTTAGGGTTAGGGTTTGGGTTAGGGTTAACCCTAATTAAGGGTTTGGGTTAGGGTTTGGGTCAGGGTTAGGGTTAGGTTTTGAGTAAGGGTCAAGGTCAGGGACATGGTAGTATACTTTGACGAGATTTGTGAGGTGCCCTTTTTCACTTCTGCGCATGTCTGCCCTTTTCTGTGACTGCGCATGCGTGAGAAGGGTTAGGGTTAGGGTTAGGGTTAGGGTTAGCGTTTAGGTTAGGGTTAGTGTTAGTGTTAGTGTTTGGGTTTGGGTTATTTAAAAATATTTCTAAGTACAGAGTATGAAAATTGCCTTCGACTTCAATCTTCAAACAGATGTAGAATGAATTTGAATAGAGATATCTTCTTAAAGTTAACTGTTCCTAAAAGATGGAAAGGCGATCTAGAGGATGAAAACGTATTGGTATCACTGAAGTGTACGGCCGCACTCTCCGACCTCACTGCATGATAATTGAAAGATTATTTTTTTTTTTTTTTTTCAAACATCATAACCGGACCCCCATCCATACACAACTCTTTCTTTTAAGAAGTTCGTGAAAAACTTAACACGAAACTGCAATAGGTTATCCTTCTACACTTACCCGTTCCGAGATAAAGTAAGGCCTCCAAATCAACAATTTTAACACATTTGGGATTTGGGTTAGGGTAAGTGTTTGACCCAAACCCTAACCCAAACACTAACCCTAACCCTAACCTTAACACTAACCCAAACCCTAACACTAACCCTAACCTAAACACTAACCCAAACCCTAACCCAAACACTAACACTAACCCTAACCTTAACACTAACCCAAACCCTAACACTAACCCTAACCTAAACACTAACCCAAACCCTAACACTAACCCTAACCCTAACCCTAACCCTAATTAGGGTTAACCCTAACCCTAACCCTAACCCTAACCCTAACCCAAACCCTAACCCAAACACTAACACTAACCCTAACCTAAACCCTAACCCTAACCTAAACCCTATTTAAGGGTTTGGGTTAGGGTTTGGGTTAGGGTTAGGGTTTGGGTTAGGGTTAGGGTTAGGGTTTGGGTTAGGGTTAACCCTAATTAAGGGTTTGGGTTAGGGTTTGGGTCAGGGTTAGGGTTAGGTTTTGAGTAAGGGTCAAGGTCAGGGACATGGTAGTATACTTTGACGAGATTTGTGAGGTGCCCTTTTTCACTTCTGCGCATGTCTGCCCTTTTCTGTGACTGCGCATGCGTGAGAAGGGTTAGGGTTAGGGTTAGGGTTAGGGTTAGCGTTTAGGTTAGGGTTAGTGTTAGTGTTAGTGTTTGGGTTTGGGTTATTTAAAAATATTTCTAAGTACAGAGTATGAAAATTGCCTTCGACTTCAATCTTCAAACAGATGTAGAATGAATTTGAATAGAGATATCTTCTTAAAGTTAACTGTTCCTAAAAGATGGAAAGGCGATCTAGAGGATGAAAACGTATTGGTATCACTGAAGTGTACGGCCGCACTCTCCGACCTCACTGCATGATAATTGAAAGATTATTTTTTTTTTTTTTTTTCAAACATCATAACCGGACCCCCATCCATACACAACTCTTTCTTTTAAGAAGTTCGTGAAAAACTTAACACGAAACTGCAATAGGTTATCCTTCTACACTTACCCGTTCCGAGATAAAGTAAGGCCTCCAAATCAACAATTTTAACACATTTGGGATTTGGGTTAGGGTAAGTGTTTGACCCAAACCCTAACCCAAACACTAACCCTAACCCTAACCTTAACACTAACCCAAACCCTAACACTAACCCTAACCTAAACACTAACCCAAACCCTAACCCAAACACTAACACTAACCCTAACCTTAACACTAACCCAAACCCTAACACTAACCCTAACCTAAACACTAACCCAAACCCTAACACTAACCCTAACCCTAACCCTAACCCTAATTAGGGTTAACCCTAACCCTAACCCTAACCCTAACCCTAACCCAAACCCTAACCCAAACACTAACACTAACCCTAACCTAAACCCTAACCCTAACCTAAACCCTATTTAAGGGTTTGGGTTAGGGTTTGGGTTAGGGTTAGGGTTTGGGTTAGGGTTAGGGTTAGGGTTTGGGTTAGGGTTAACCCTAATTAAGGGTTTGGGTTAGGGTTTGGGTCAGGGTTAGGGTTAGGTTTTGAGTAAGGGTCAAGGTCAGGGACATGGTAGTATACTTTGACGAGATTTGTGAGGTGCCCTTTTTCACTTCTGCGCATGTCTGCCCTTTTCTGTGACTGCGCATGCGTGAGAAGGGTTAGGGTTAGGGTTAGGGTTAGGGTTAGCGTTTAGGTTAGGGTTAGTGTTAGTGTTAGTGTTTGGGTTTGGGTTATTTAAAAATATTTCTAAGTACAGAGTATGAAAATTGCCTTCGACTTCAATCTTCAAACAGATGTAGAATGAATTTGAATAGAGATATCTTCTTAAAGTTAACTGTTCCTAAAAGATGGAAAGGCGATCTAGAGGATGAAAACGTATTGGTATCACTGAAGTGTACGGCCGCACTCTCCGACCTCACTGCATGATAATTGAAAGATTATTTTTTTTTTTTTTTTTTCAAACATCATAACCGGACCCCCATCCATACACAACTCTTTCTTTTAAGAAGTTCGTGAAAAACTTAACACGAAACTGCAATAGGTTATCCTTCTACACTTACCCGTTCCGAGATAAAGTAAGGCCTCCAAATCAACAATTTTAACACATTTGGGATTTGGGTTAGGGTAAGTGTTTGACCCAAACCCTAACCCAAACACTAACCCTAACCCTAACCTTAACACTAACCCAAACCCTAACACTAACCCTAACCTAAACACTAACCCAAACCCTAACCCAAACACTAACACTAACCCTAACCTTAACACTAACCCAAACCCTAACACTAACCCTAACCTAAACACTAACCCAAACCCTAACACTAACCCTAACCCTAACCCTAACCCTAATTAGGGTTAACCCTAACCCTAACCCTAACCCTAACCCTAACCCAAACCCTAACCCAAACACTAACACTAACCCTAACCTAAACCCTAACCCTAACCTAAACCCTATTTAAGGGTTTGGGTTAGGGTTTGGGTTAGGGTTAGGGTTTGGGTTAGGGTTAGGGTTAGGGTTTGGGTTAGGGTTAACCCTAATTAAGGGTTTGGGTTAGGGTTTGGGTCAGGGTTAGGGTTAGGTTTTGAGTAAGGGTCAAGGTCAGGGACATGGTAGTATACTTTGACGAGATTTGTGAGGTGCCCTTTTTCACTTCTGCGCATGTCTGCCCTTTTCTGTGACTGCGCATGCGTGAGAAGGGTTAGGGTTAGGGTTAGGGTTAGGGTTAGCGTTTAGGTTAGGGTTAGTGTTAGTGTTAGTGTTTGGGTTTGGGTTATTTAAAAATATTTCTAAGTACAGAGTATGAAAATTGCCTTCGACTTCAATCTTCAAACAGATGTAGAATGAATTTGAATAGAGATATCTTCTTAAAGTTAACTGTTCCTAAAAGATGGAAAGGCGATCTAGAGGATGAAAACGTATTGGTATCACTGAAGTGTACGGCCGCACTCTCCGACCTCACTGCATGATAATTGAAAGATTATTTTTTTTTTTTTTTTTCAAACATCATAACCGGACCCCCATCCATACACAACTCTTTCTTTTAAGAAGTTCGTGAAAAACTTAACACGAAACTGCAATAGGTTATCCTTCTACACTTACCCGTTCCGAGATAAAGTAAGGCCTCCAAATCAACAATTTTAACACATTTGGGATTTGGGTTAGGGTAAGTGTTTGACCCAAACCCTAACCCAAACACTAACCCTAACCCTAACCTTAACACTAACCCAAACCCTAACACTAACCCTAACCTAAACACTAACCCAAACCCTAACCCAAACACTAACACTAACCCTAACCTTAACACTAACCCAAACCCTAACACTAACCCTAACCTAAACACTAACCCAAACCCTAACACTAACCCTAACCCTAACCCTAACCCTAATTAGGGTTAACCCTAACCCTAACCCTAACCCTAACCCTAACCCAAACCCTAACCCAAACACTAACACTAACCCTAACCTAAACCCTAACCCTAACCTAAACCCTATTTAAGGGTTTGGGTTAGGGTTTGGGTTAGGGTTAGGGTTTGGGTTAGGGTTAGGGTTAGGGTTTGGGTTAGGGTTAACCCTAATTAAGGGTTTGGGTTAGGGTTTGGGTCAGGGTTAGGGTTAGGTTTTGAGTAAGGGTCAAGGTCAGGGACATGGTAGTATACTTTGACGAGATTTGTGAGGTGCCCTTTTTCACTTCTGCGCATGTCTGCCCTTTTCTGTGACTGCGCATGCGTGAGAAGGGTTAGGGTTAGGGTTAGGGTTAGGGTTAGCGTTTAGGTTAGGGTTAGTGTTAGTGTTAGTGTTTGGGTTTGGGTTATTTAAAAATATTTCTAAGTACAGAGTATGAAAATTGCCTTCGACTTCAATCTTCAAACAGATGTAGAATGAATTTGAATAGAGATATCTTCTTAAAGTTAACTGTTCCTAAAAGATGGAAAGGCGATCTAGAGGATGAAAACGTATTGGTATCACTGAAGTGTACGGCCGCACTCTCCGACCTCACTGCATGATAATTGAAAGATTATTTTTTTTTTTTTTTTTTCAAACATCATAACCGGACCCCCATCCATACACAACTCTTTCTTTTAAGAAGTTCGTGAAAAACTTAACACGAAACTGCAATAGGTTATCCTTCTACACTTACCCGTTCCGAGATAAAGTAAGGCCTCCAAATCAACAATTTTAACACATTTGGGATTTGGGTTAGGGTAAGTGTTTGACCCAAACCCTAACCCAAACACTAACCCTAACCCTAACCTTAACACTAACCCAAACCCTAACACTAACCCTAACCTAAACACTAACCCAAACCCTAACCCAAACACTAACACTAACCCTAACCTTAACACTAACCCAAACCCTAACACTAACCCTAACCTAAACACTAACCCAAACCCTAACACTAACCCTAACCCTAACCCTAACCCTAATTAGGGTTAACCCTAACCCTAACCCTAACCCTAACCCTAACCCAAACCCTAACCCAAACACTAACACTAACCCTAACCCTAAACCCTAACCCTAACCTAAACCCTATTTAAGGGTTTGGGTTAGGGTTTGGGTTAGGGTTAGGGTTTGGGTTAGGGTTAGGGTTAGGGTTTGGGTTAGGGTTAACCCTAATTAAGGGTTTGGGTTAGGGTTTGGGTCAGGGTTAGGGTTAGGTTTTGAGTAAGGGTCAAGGTCAGGGACATGGTAGTATACTTTGACGAGATTTGTGAGGTGCCCTTTTTCACTTCTGCGCATGTCTGCCCTTTTCTGTGACTGCGCATGCGTGAGAAGGGTTAGGGTTAGGGTTAGGGTTAGGGTTAGCGTTTAGGTTAGGGTTAGTGTTAGTGTTAGTGTTTGGGTTTGGGTTATTTAAAAATATTTCTAAGTACAGAGTATGAAAATTGCCTTCGACTTCAATCTTCAAACAGATGTAGAATGAATTTGAATAGAGATATCTTCTTAAAGTTAACTGTTCCTAAAAGATGGAAAGGCGATCTAGAGGATGAAAACGTATTGGTATCACTGAAGTGTACGGCCGCACTCTCCGACCTCACTGCATGATAATTGAAAGATTATTTTTTTTTTTTTTTTTTCAAACATCATAACCGGACCCCCATCCATACACAACTCTTTCTTTTAAGAAGTTCGTGAAAAACTTAACACGAAACTGCAATAGGTTATCCTTCTACACTTACCCGTTCCGAGATAAAGTAAGGCCTCCAAATCAACAATTTTAACACATTTGGGATTTGGGTTAGGGTAAGTGTTTGACCCAAACCCTAACCCAAACACTAACCCTAACCCTAACCTTAACACTAACCCAAACCCTAACACTAACCCTAACCTAAACACTAACCCAAACCCTAACCCAAACACTAACACTAACCCTAACCTTAACACTAACCCAAACCCTAACACTAACCCTAACCTAAACACTAACCCAAACCCTAACACTAACCCTAACCCTAACCCTAACCCTAATTAGGGTTAACCCTAACCCTAACCCTAACCCTAACCCTAACCCAAACCCTAACCCAAACACTAACACTAACCCTAACCTAAACCCTAACCCTAACCTAAACCCTATTTAAGGGTTTGGGTTAGGGTTTGGGTTAGGGTTAGGGTTTGGGTTAGGGTTAGGGTTAGGGTTTGGGTTAGGGTTAACCCTAATTAAGGGTTTGGGTTAGGGTTTGGGTCAGGGTTAGGGTTAGGTTTTGAGTAAGGGTCAAGGTCAGGGACATGGTAGTATACTTTGACGAGATTTGTGAGGTGCCCTTTTTCACTTCTGCGCATGTCTGCCCTTTTCTGTGACTGCGCATGCGTGAGAAGGGTTAGGGTTAGGGTTAGGGTTAGGGTTAGCGTTTAGGTTAGGGTTAGTGTTAGTGTTAGTGTTTGGGTTTGGGTTATTTAAAAATATTTCTAAGTACAGAGTATGAAAATTGCCTTCGACTTCAATCTTCAAACAGATGTAGAATGAATTTGAATAGAGATATCTTCTTAAAGTTAACTGTTCCTAAAAGATGGAAAGGCGATCTAGAGGATGAAAACGTATTGGTATCACTGAAGTGTACGGCCGCACTCTCCGACCTCACTGCATGATAATTGAAAGATTATTTTTTTTTTTTTTTTTTCAAACATCATAACCGGACCCCCATCCATACACAACTCTTTCTTTTAAGAAGTTCGTGAAAAACTTAACACGAAACTGCAATAGGTTATCCTTCTACACTTACCCGTTCCGAGATAAAGTAAGGCCTCCAAATCAACAATTTTAACACATTTGGGATTTGGGTTAGGGTAAGTGTTTGACCCAAACCCTAACCCAAACACTAACCCTAACCCTAACCTTAACACTAACCCAAACCCTAACACTAACCCTAACCTAAACACTAACCCAAACCCTAACCCAAACACTAACACTAACCCTAACCTTAACACTAACCCAAAACCCTAACACTAACCCTAACCTAAACACTAACCCAAACCCTAACACTAACCCTAACCCTAAC
>NW_027267052.1:0-38937 GCF_963676685.1 Mytilus edulis
AAATAAAAAGTGTCTTCCTTCCCCCCATACATTTATTTTTGGAACAACCCTAAACACTGTACTCAATAATAAATATATATTGATACAATATTGTTATCAAATTAATATGACCATACCAAATGTGTTGTAAGCAGATGTATGTGAAAAATCGAACAAAGAGTAGGACTGGTATCACATTCATCCAGATTTTGACAGCTGATTGGATCAAAGATTATAGTTTTGTAAGACATCTTAAAATTTCATTGATCTATACAATTTTCAATTTATTTCCACACATCCCAAGTTTTTTTTAAATGTTGTCAAGAAGGTAGAAACTCTCTTTTGCATGAGACCAAGTGGGTAGAGAGGGGCAGGGGTCATTATTTCCCTTATTCAATATCCTGGATCTGCGCGCATCAGTTATGATAATTATAGATAATGACTGCAAAAACTGCACAGAATCAAAATTCATTTGAAGGAAAGAAAAATTAGATTGAGTAAAAGATATGATATATGATTATATATAAAAAAAATGTTGATGAACGTTTGAGTTATTTATGAAAAGTTAAAGAAAACACTGCTGAACACGTCTAGCGAAAAGTATCTCACAGATATGTAATGTTATAATATTCATAGAATATATATGACTAAATTTTTTAAGTCCATAAGGTGTATCTTCATACAAAATGAAATGAATCTCTTATTTGGAGTCCCTGAGAGAAATTTTACAAATATTCCATGAGTCAGGATGGAAGACACAGCTAGGTTAACCATAGTATACCCATACTTTGGAACAGGGATTATGATGTTTGTGTAAAATAATTCTTTATAAGAGACAGAGTTTCTGTTTTCATTGCATCTATTGCACACACAAATCAGTTATACAACCATCAAAAGAAAACTGTACAGTCATGCACCTCTTTAATATATATTCTTGTTTCAAAGACCAAATTTAAGAGAAATAGTCCACAAAGAAGCAAAGAAGCAATTAAAAGAAACATCCAGTTTGGCCATTTCAATTGATATTTTATAATGTGTCTTTCTATATTGAGATGGTACACTATTGTTTCAGATAAGGGTGTAGGTTTGCACGGTACTTTTACAACGTTTAAACCTCTAGGTCAGGAATCTGATGTTCAGTAGTTGTCGTTTGTTGATGTGATTCATAAGTGTTTCTCGTTCGCAATTTTTATATATATTAAAACGTTGGTTTTCCCTTTTGAATGGTTTTACACTAGTAATTTTTGGGACCCTTTATAGCTTGCTGTTCAGTGTGAGCCAAAGCTCCGAGTTGAAGACTACTTTGACTTATAATGGTTTACTTTTATAAATTATGACTGGGATGGAGAGTTGTCTCATTGGCACTCATACCACATCTTCTTAGTTTAAACATATTTATTTATACCACATCTTCTTATATCTAATCTCTGTCAAGCAAAGACAATCCTTTTTTACCAAATAAGTTTAAAGTTTATAGTTTATAGCTTATAGTTTAATAGTCCATCCAGGAGCCACAAAGCATATGTATCCTTTTTTAAGCAAAAGATTACAACATATGAGCTGCATTAGATAGAAATCAACCTAATTTCTAATGAATATCAAAACTTATTTTGGGTAGAAAACATTTCTATGCAAAGTCTGTAAGTGTTTGAAAATTCAGTTGATATAAGAATCTACAAAACATACCTAAATTCATTTTCTTTTTTGTTTTTGTTTCAAATATTCCATTATCTATCAAAGTTTAATACATGTATATAGGCACTTGCATAAGGTCGATTTCTATCTGTTGTAGCTAAGCAAAAAAAACACCCAAAAAACTACAGTGCAATAAACAACACTCAAGTAAGTGAATTAAAACAGATACTAATATTAAGGGCTTTTCAATAGCATGTTATGTGCGCTTTTTGAAGGCATTTGAATAGAGATGTCTTTTGGTAGATATGTCTAGAACATATTGAAACTTTAAGTATAAAACTATATATTATAATATTGCAACTTTTTGTCACTTTTTTTTTTTATAAAAGTGCAATGTCAAAGACCCTCATATACTTTTCTTTCTAGAACAGCCCTTAGCAACTCATGAAGTCAGTCAGGGGTACTACTTGTACAAGTTATTTTTATTTACATGAAGATGTAAATAATAATATACTTATATAAGTAAATAAAATACACTTGTATAAGTATCTTACAATTTACTTATATAAGTATACTAATTTTTATTTCCTCAAGTATTTTTTAAATAAAAATGATGTGTACAAGTAGTACCTCTGACTGAAGGAGGTATTAGTAATTTCTAATGAAGTAATTATTCCCTATCTCCTATTAGTGTCATGTTAGAACAACACTTGGGAATATGTACAACAAATGTTCAACTGTAAAAGTTATAAAACTACAATAAATAAGATGTGTTCAACAATTTCGTCAATAAATTTGTCAAATAAGTTTCTTTCATGTCATAACTATTTAAAACAGCATAGATTTATATTTATATTTATATTTATATCTATATTTATATCATGAAGATAAACTGAACAGAAGGGTTTTATCTCCCATCCCCTATCTTTTCTTTTGTCTGTTTTTAAAAATTAAAATTAACAACATTTCTTTTAAATGAACAACTAAAACAACCTGTCAGATCAATATACTATGAATTACATTGATTCCATGCATTTGTTATTGCCTTTTCGATATGACAGACCAAAAGGTGAAAATAACTTCTGTGATGACATGCTGGAAAAGCTGCATACTAATTTATGCGTCAGATTTTATATTGCAATTACTTAACAGAGGTAATTACTTGCAATAATTTTTGAATATACAGTATGCAAAACATAAATGAGTCTATGTAGATTTGAAAATTCCAATCATTTAATCCTTGAATACCTACTTCTGAGCACACATTAATGTTAAGTTTTGTACTGCTGTTAGTGTAGAGAGATCATTCTGTCCTGTAATAAGATGTCGGTCTATAATCACATGTACTGCATCACAATCACTACCTACAAAAAAAGTCAAACTCATTGCTTTATCATTATGGAGGGGGCAGGATCTTTTTCGAGACCTTGGGATCGGGTGTTTTTAAGCTTGGGATTTCCGGATTGACCCTTTCGGGATCAGGGATTATATTTTTTTAAATTTGGGATCTCTGGATTTCATGTTTTTAAGCCCAGGATTTAGGGATCAGGACCCCTCCCACCCCCACCCCCTCATTATGTAAGTAATAGACTTCTATTCAACACTCCAATAGAATGAAATGTTTTTGATGTATTACCTTGGCCACTTCACTCAGATGATTATAGAAATTCTGAAAGATTCCATGCATGATGATTTCACAAATCAATAAACTTTGAAAAATATAACTTTATACATGTAGTTCAAAAAATAATACACTTAGTTCAAGACAACTTTCATCCAGTTCAAAGAACTGTATTGCCAGTGTATATAACTTCATATTTGTAATGTCATGGCATATGGGTTTATAAATGTATAAATTCTTTGGTTTTGCCATGATGCTACTAAAACTAATGGAAAGATTAATTTTGAACAATATATGATTCATCCATAATGCAACATAAAATAACTTTGAAAAATACTCAATAATGTGCAATTTGAACTTTGAAATATAAATAACCAGATTGTCCATGATTTAAACAGCTGCATAGTTTGTACATTCAATTGAGAAAAAATAATCTTGGACTAACTATTAACTAATTTTGACAATTTCTCAAGCAATATCTGATGTTTAACCTCTGAATTTCACATTTCTCATAAACACATTCATAATTTCATATAACTATTACATTAGTTTCAATGCAAATTTGAATCTATGCTTCATGAAATAGTTTTGAAATATTCAATCTTACTACAATCTATACATTCTAATTACTGTGGATTCATTAATATTTGTTGGAGATCAATGTTCATGGATTTCTTGGGTACAGGGGAACAACAAACTTAAATGTTCAATGAATTACAAGTTTCCTAAACTAATATATACAGACTTTGGAAAAACATCAAAATTAAATATCCAGGAAAATGCAAGTGTTTCTCAATCCACAAAAACTGTTTCTCACAAAAATAAACGAATCCAAAGTATATGATATTTGATCACAAATATAGAATATTTTGATACAAACTAATATAACCAATTTAAGCCATCATGAATTATCTCCCCTTTGTTAGTTCTATTGTGCATATTTTGTACCAATCTACTTCCCTCATTGTTCTTCGTTCAATTGTATTTTGTTTGCAATTGAACTTGAAAACACTTAAAACTTAGAAAAGACTTTATAAGATGAACGTTTTTCTCTATTAACCTGTAACCTAATCTATAATTTTTCAAGCTTCATTACTTGAAGTTTAACAAAATTAAACTTACAGTTATATTTTCCACCTAGGTCTTTTATTGTATCTTCTGTTATAAGTGGTAATGAAGAAAAGTCTGGATATTTTGCTAATTCATATACTGATGGCTGAAACAATATATTACTATAGTTACCATTAGTGTCACTACTGTAAATTTAGAAATTTTTGCATGCATTTGTTATTGTGATTTTGTCATTTAAAACTAAAATGCAATTCAAATATTTGTGATATTGAGAAATATCCTGTTTAATTCATATTAAAGATTTCAAAATGCAAGTTTAAATTATTGCAATTATAATCCTGTTGCAGTTTTTTTGCAATATTTAAAACATCGCAATAATTTCTGAATTTACAGTAAATACAAAACATTTAAATAACTCAGATTTGATAAATTCTTTATTGCTCTTGTATCTTATCCAAATTCTAAATGACTTTTCTATGCTTCGACGTATTTTTAGGTTGTTTTTTTTTTTTGTTTTTTTTTTTTATTATTACTTATGACAATTCATAGAACAAAATACTGCTAGTTCATTATTTTTTTAAGGATACCAGTTTTCATCGATTTCATGGTCATGATGGGTACAGTTGAACCAAAAGTAAAGTACAAATTTTCATATATTTTAAAAGCTTGTATGCAGATTTTTTTTTAAATAAACCATCCAATATCAATGAAAATAAATTTTTTCCATAATTCACTAAAATCTGCTTACGCCAACTTGTCTCTACATATAGAATTATTAATACAATTCAAAGAAGGGATTCAGGAAAAGGACTATACTACATATAAAAAAGAAGATGTGGTATGATTGCCAATGAGACAACTATCCACAAAAGACCAAAATAACACAGACATTAACAACTAAAGGTCACTGTACGGCCTTCAAAAATGAGCAAAGCCATGTATACTAAGTATCAGAAAATAAAAGGTAGTCAACATAGAGTTAAAGGCATTGAATTAATTACCCCGGTTAAACTATAATCTTCAAAGGACCATTGTTTGTTTTCTTCTTTTGCACAAAACAAAGCAGCTACTCCTAAACCTATTGCACATATTGATTCTGAAAATAAATAATTGATTTGATAAAAAGCTGTATCTGTAAACAAGTATTAAAAAAATTAGAATCTCTGAAGGAAGTAAAGACTCAAATTGCAAAATTGCCCATTACTTTGATGTATTTTGTAAATTTTCCTAAATAATAACCACGTTCCTAAAGCTGGTAAAATAAGTGAAAATTCCTCAAATCATTCCATAATTAGCAGTGCGCAACTCTAATATACATTTATGTGGAATTATTCTAAAACGTTTCCAGTCTGGGTTAAGAACTGAAAGAGGAATTGACTACAAAAAATATAGGCACACTTTCTAGGCAATCTTTTTTTCTGCTTCTATTTCATAGTTAACAATCATAGTTAACAATTCATTTGTTAAACCCAATATTTCTATACATGTATAGTGTTAATTAAAAATTTAATATTGCGAGGTTTTTATTATTGCGAAATATTCAACAGAGTTGTAAACACAATAATTAATTTAAACTTGCATTTTGAAATTTTTTATATGAATTAAACATGATTTTTCTCAAAAGCATAAAAATTAACATCGCCTTTAAGTCTAAAATGACAAAATCGCAATAATAAATGCACACAATAATTTCTGAATTTACAGTATATGAAAACCAGACAATTCCAAGACTTTTTCCTGAATTCTGTCGAGTGTCAAGTGAAAGGTCAATTGATGTCTCAACATTATAGTAGAAAGAAGCATATTTTAGATAGCAAGGATTTCAATATGCAATCCGCATGGCAAACGCAAAAAGAAAAATAAATATCGTGAATGATGAAGAAATGAGACAAATATAGAATTATGTCCTATATTGCTTGATGTTTATATCTTCAGAACTGGTACTTACTTTTTTCTTTGACAAAATGTCTGATAATAACAGCTAAGTCTTCATTGTTTGTTAAATCATGTAAAGCACCAGGAGCAGCAGGTATCAGTAATGCTGAATATCTATTAGCTGGAAAATAAAATAAACAGCATTTAAAATAATTGGTCGAAATTCTTCCGATATTTATTTTATGCAGTTTCAATATGAATTCTTTCTGAACATACTGTTTTTCATCAATCTTTTTCAATGTTTTAATAATATTTGAAACAATGACCTAATTAGTTCTGTAAGGTATCATAATTAAAATGAGAATTATAGCATCAAATGATATATGAAGTATTTCAAACATGCATATAAACAAGAATGTGTCCCCAGTACACGAATGCCCCACTCGCACTATCATTTTCTATGTTCAGTGGACCGTGAAATTGGGGTAAACCCTCTAATTTGGCATTAAAATTAAAAAGATCATATCATAGGGAACATGTATACTATTAGTTTGAAGTCGATTGATCTTCAACTTCATCAAAAACTACCTTGACCAACAACTTTAACCTGAAGCGGGACAGACGGACGAACGGACAGACGGACGGACGAACGAACGGACGAACGGACGCACAGACCAGAAAACATAATGCCCCTCTACTATCGTAGGTGGGGCATAAAAAGAAGATGTAAATGATTGCCAATGAGACAACTCAAATAGTTTGATATTTCTTAGATTGTTAGAAAATTCTTGAATAATCCCTCTTGGGATTCTGTGCCCGACCTGTGCATCTTTGGATAAGATCCTTACATGAGAAATGAAGACGATCTTCATCTTTCTGTTTTACATACTAATCATGCAGTTTTTAATATATCTAGTACAAAATAAAAATTTAATGGTAGGTAGGAGTTATCTCCCATTTACCAATAGAAAAAAGACAGATCAATTTAAACATAAATCATGATATAAAACGTTCATAATCACATGTTTTTTTTCATTTCATAGAAAACAGATTAAAACTTATTTGCCCAAAAAATAAAGGCAATCTTTATGTTGATAAGATCCAATATGGTGGATCACCAATGCATCATTCCAGTTTTCAAGATGACCGGTAATTTTATGAATTTGAATAATTCTTTGCTTTTTACTATTGAAAATATTTAGTTTTTAGATAAATATTACTTCATTGTGTCGATCTAAAACTTCTTAATATTGAATATTGATGAATAATTACTGTTAATTCAGAAATTATTGTGTGCATTTATTATTTCGATTTTGTCATTTTAGACTTATATGCGATTTTATTTTTTACGATTTTGAGAAAAATCCTGTTTAATTCATATAAAATATTTCAAAATGCGAGTTTAAATTATTGCGTTTACAACTCGGTCGCATTTTTCGCAATAATAAAAACCTCGCATTAATTTCTGAAATTACAGTAATCTTCTTGGTCTGTCACAATGATATTAAGATAATATTCTGTTTTGTTTTCTTAGGCAGCAGCAATCAATCCAAAGCGTAATCCCTTCAGTAGCAAAAAATATTTTGACCATTTATTCCAAATTATGTGCCATCTGTGAGGGGGAGGACAGGGATAAGGGAGACAGGGAAGAAAGGGGGTAGGAGAAAGGAGAGGAAGGCTGGGAGAAAGGAGAAAAAGTTGGAGAAAGGAGAACAAATAAAATATCTCTCCTTTTAAAAAATTTTCTAATATTTCAAGAAAAAATATCTCAAAAGGAGATGTTTTATTCTAATGGGAGAAAGGAGAACGGGGGTAGGAGAAAGGAGAACGGGGGTAGGAGAAAGGAGAACGGGGGTAGGAGAAAGGAGAAGAGGGGTGGGAGAAGGGAGAAGGGTACCCCCCTGTCCTCCCCCTCATCTGTTTTTTCTTGTCCAAATTAGTTGGCATGGATATGCCTGGTAGGTTGACTCTGTAGATTTTTCTTGTATGAAAAAAGGACATGTTCTATTTATGCTTATGTGATAGCAACCCAAATACCACAATAACCAAGATACATCTATCTGTCACAACATACAGTCAAGATATTTGTGTAGATTAAACCTCACACATATTCTGTCTGTATCAAATCAGGCTAATGTTGAGCATTTGTTTTCAATTTTGATTGTATTTATTTGTATTAATTAATTTTTTTTATATGACCATATCACTAAATAAAACTTCGCCAGTAACTGATATTTGTCTGAAGGTGCCACTTCTGAAGCAGAAGCTGCTGATTTTTTAAGATCCTGAAGTCCTTCAGTTATTTTTGGGGTTGTTTAATCTTTGGTTATAATGTGTTTTGATTTGTGAACTAGTGGTTGTCTTTATATCTTTCTTTTACCCATAGTACTCTGTACTTATTTGATAGATTGAAATGCCTTCTTGTTTCTTTTTCTTCTCGTTTTCATGCAAGTTTCAAATTTCAAGTTATCGAAAGCAAAAACTCATTTAAGATACCATTCTTATAGTTCAGAAAATAGAGATGCATTTTTTCTACCCATAATTCATTGGTGGCACTTGGATCCTTTTCTTTTTTTTTTATTTAACAAGGTTAACTGCAATACACAGAAAGCTGAATATTTTGATAACGCTGTTAACAATTCTACTTTTTTGAAGAAAAGTCTCAATAAATTTAACCTTATTTGTAAGAATAAACTCTTACGGTCAATAGTCTCTAATCCTATTGGTGTTGAGACCGATTTACTTCTAAATTCATTAAACCATCTTCTATTGTTGTCATCCTGCTGAATAAACTCTATATTCTTCCCCTGAAAAGAAGCAAAGATAAGAATGCACTACATTTTAGGCAATTTATGATCATGATGATGCTTCTTTATTTCTAGTACATAAAAGCAAAACAAGTAGCTCAAAATTCATATCTATGGAATCAAGTCTTTAAACTGACCTACCTTAATATTATGACAGTTAAAAAATTGAAGATGCACATCACAATTAACATGATAAACTAATATAGTTTTTTTCTTAAAAACTTCACTGAAATTTAACATTTTAGGTTAAAACTATGAAATTCTACACTATTGGCTTTATAAGATCTGACAAAAAGCACTTTCATTTTAAAGGTTGTGGTGGTAGGAGTGGTAAAATAAACAGCATCATAGTTATACATGTTATACATGTACCAAATACCTGATCATTATTACCAAATATACTTACATTAGGTGATGCTACCTGGATATTGAAGTTGGAGCTGGCCAAGTTATAAGCCTGTCTAAATGATTCTGAGGAGACACCTATCAAAATATACAAATACACACACTGAAAATATTGGATTAAGATACATATATAAAAAGAAAAAAATATACGCTGTACACACCATAGGCATGATGTGATCTGTTGGTAATGTCATGAGTGTCAATCATTATCATGATTAGGGAGCTACCATTTGATTTTGATGGGGGGGCTAGGATGAAAAAAAAGGCGGATGAAATTTGAAAAAAAAGGCAGGACAGGAGTTTTGAGTAAAAAAAAAAACAGGATGAGCAACTTGGCAAAAAAAAGGCAGGATGACAATTTATGTAAAAAAAGTCAGGATAAACTAAGAAAAAAAAAGGCAGGACAACAAAGAGTGAAAAAAATAAAAAGGCAGGACAGAGATTACAACTAAAAAAAATTTCATCCTAGCCCCTCCATAAAAATCAAATGGTAACTCCCTTATCAAGGAGACTTCTATACAACATATAATAAGACACACCCAAAAGTGGATATGGTCATGAGTGATATGCAGGAAACCATACCACATCTCTTACTGTAAATTACTCTAAACATGGTAATGTAGGTATTACTTGGCTGGTAGCATGTTAAATAGTTTATCAGTCAATATTCAATTATATTCCATAAAAAAAAAAATATTGGAGAATATTTGGCTTTTTCCCCTGTAGAAGAATCCCAATTTGAAAAAAATGGCTTAAAATAATTCCCAAAAAGACAACTTTTTTTCCCAAACAGTGCAGTCTCAGTTAGTAATTGTGCATGATTACAAACTGAAAACACTCATTTAAACATTTTTCAAGCCCTAAATCACTCTATGTGCAGATTTGAGGGTCTATTTATGTATCATCACGGACAATAGTGGGTCTTATTTCCAATTAAGGTTAACCTCTTGAAAGGGAGTCTGCAAATTGAAGTTCCAGTCAAATTCATGGTTTATTATAAATTTCCCAATTTTATAAAAATGAAGCATATTTTCCCAATAAAAAAGGGTAAAGGTAGTTTTGAAAAAAGCTAACAATATCACTGCATGATATAGATTACACCATTGGTTTTCCCGTTTGAATGGTTTTACACTCGTAAGTTTTGGGGCCCTTTATAGCTATCTGTTCGGTGTGAGCCAAGGCTCTGTGTTGAAAGCCTTACCTTGATCTATAATGGTTTAATTTTATAAATTGTAACTTGGATGGAGAGATGTCTCATTGACAGTCATGCCACATCTTCCTATATCAACAACAAAAACATAGATGATAAATGTCAGGGTTACAGTGGAAGATGTTTTCAAATACATATTTGTATAACTGAACAGTGCAAACATCTGTTCTTTGTAAAACAATTTCAAATTGGAACATTGACAATGTCAGAATCAGAAAATCATGACAATGTTTTTAGCACAAAGACAGTCATGACAGCTAGTAGATAGATACACTAGAGATCATCAAAAACCGTGTTGCTCTCATGTTTCTTTACTATTAGAATGATAATGTCAGCGTCTTTATTTCATTGACTTGGGGTGCCATATATTTGACCCTGCAACATGTTTGAACAGAGTGAGACCCAGTTGCAGTAGTCAAACCAAAACTTGAGAAAAGGGGCGTTCCCACTACAAGGAAAACATTTTCCAATGTATTTGTCATTTTGTGTAGTGACTATATATATGAAAAATGTTTTGTGCAGTGATAAAAAAAACGGAATAAATCCGCTGTATAACCTTCACTCGAGGAGCTAAGCACTAGCAGACAATTCACTCGAGATGCTGACATTCTCTGAAAAGGGACTGTTTTGAATGGGGAAAGGAATCATAATTTAAAGTATGAATTATATAAATCTTCCTACAATATAGGAGCACCGCTTCTTCAAAATACGACCCACATTCAACATGATTAATATGGAATCGTCATTTGTGAACGTCCTTTGGTCTATAGTTAAACTTAATATTCCTTTTTCATAATCAAGGCTCTCAATCATTGAGCTAGTACTGTTTTTTGTTATCCTATATGCACATTTCTGTTCAATGTAATCGTTGTGCCTGAAAAACGTTGCACGTTTAACAGCACAGCGGGAGCTATAAATAAAAAAGAAAAAATATACAACTGTCAACGCATATCATTTTCCTGAAAATTTTGTAATAAACATTGCAGATATTCTATACCATTTATTCCATAAGGAACTCATTCTTTATTTGTTTAGGGCCAGCTGAAAGACGCCTCCGGGTGCGGGAATTTCTCGCTGCATTGAAGACCTGTTGGTGACCTTCTGCTGTTGTCTGTTCTATGGTCGGGTTGTTTTCTCTTTGACATATCCCAGTTACCATTCTAAATTTTACTCTGTTACATATGTTACAGTCGATTGGAAAACCACAGGAATCGGAAGTTCTATCAATAAAATTCTGTAAATAATAAAGTCGACTATCAACATGATCAATAGAGCTCCTCGTACCAGATATTCGTACCTCTTTGGAAATTCGGTGTAGTTGGCAAGATGCAAGTCCAAAATATAAAATTGTGTGATATCATATTCATTGCTATATATTGTACGTATTTTAAAAAATAACGATTTTTAAAATAAAAACGAAAAAAAATAATTGTTAAAACTATGTTTTATGCTGCATGCGATAAGCTTCATTTAAAAAAAAAAAACGGCGATATTTAGGTTGTCCCGCGTAACATATTTCATTTATTGTAACCACTAAACTATGATTTTCGTCAAAACTATTTAATATTTTTTTTTTGAAGTTATGACGTCATAGAAAAAAACCGCGTTCTATACTACAAGGGCAAAAAAAATTGGGATTCCAGAAATGAGAATCAAAAAACATTTATCTAAAATGAAAAAAAGTTTAGTATTTGTATTACCTACATCAATGTTAATTTGCTTAATTTTTTGAATTTAAAGATAAATATCCTGAAAAATGATATATGGTAATTTATGAGCGATTTTTCAAAGGCTTACAAGTTTGTCGCACCGCCATTTTTTGACGTAAAAAAGACTAAACTCAAATTTACGTCAATTGTTTGTTTATCACTGCTCTTATAATGGTAGAATTTTATGACTTTTTGAAATGTTATTTTTCTTAAATTTTCAAAAAACTAAAATACATCAATTTTCGATCAGTAGTTAAAAAGCACCGTCGATTTTGCGGAGTCTTACAAGAATGTCGCACTTGCTTAAAAACAACGTTTTAGTCGAATTTTCCATTTGAACGTTGTACGAAATACTCGCGACGTTGTGTTACGCTTACATGTACGAACATCTCGCGTAACGTCACAGAATTTTATTGATAGAACTTCCGATTCCTGTGGGAAAACATACTATTTATTCCATACTAGAGGGGGTAGGGTGGTCCTGATCCCGAAATCTCGGGCTTAAAAACATGAAATCCCGAGGTCTCGAATTTTTAAAGAAATTCAAATCCCGACATCCCTATAAAATTCGAAAAAAAAATTCCCGGATCCCATAAGGGTTAATCCCGAAATCCCGAGCTTAAAAACAGTGTTTTTAAGCACGGGATTTCGGAAAAGATCCTTTCGGGATCCGGGAATTCTTTTTCGAATTTCGGGATGGCGGGATTTAAATTTCTTTAAATTCGGGACCTCGGGATTTCATGTTTTAAGCCCGATATTTCGGGACCAGGATCCCTCCTACCCCCCCCCCCCCCCCCTTCCCCCCCTCTCTCTCCCCTCCCCCTTTCTTGTAAGCATGATATTATGTATTTGTATAATAAAGCACTTTGCCTCATAATCTCATTTAAATTGAAAATCTAACCAACTTAGGGACGACATCAAAAGTTCAATGAAGGATACAAAACTTAATTCAAATAGTTTTTTCACTGACCTACCCCCTATTAACTTAATTTGGGAAAAATTGATTGACCCATATGGGTATATGTAAAAATCAATGTCGGATCACCAAATCTTGCAGCAGTTCAACCTTGAGTACATCTTTAACGGAAAGCTTATAATACCAAAATATTTACAATAGAAAAGATGATATCCCTTTTAGATGCCGGGGACGTTCCCTTGTCGTCATCCTATGGTGTATGTATATCTTAACTTGTTCGATTGACTCGTATAAGTAATAACCATATTATAATTTAACGAAAGAAATCTATGCATAACTAAAAAAAAAATACACTAGAATTTTCGATATCAAAGAACTGTCAGAACTGTCAAAACATTCTACTATACTAAATTTCAGCATCGGTACAAGATCATTTGTAAATATAAATCAATATGCAGACGTCTTATATTACCTTTTTGCATCGGAAATCATACACATTTATCCCAAAACCAGCTGTTGGGATGATGCGGGTTATGATGTAAATTGTATAATGGTATACTCATTTTCGAACGGGAGGGATTGTGCCCTATTTTCATATGATGAAAAAATAATCTGTCTATCAGTTTAATTGGGGTCTGCAGCTGGCCTGTCAGTTACTGCTAGTAGTCCTCTGTAAATTATGTTAATCATTGTAATTTTGCTTATTTTTTTCTGTTACCTTTCCTACATCGGACTCCGACTTCTTCTAAACTGAGTGTATTTAAGAATTGAATGCTCCTTTTTGTAACTTCATTGGGGTGTAAAAGCGTTGACCGAAAAAAAATTTATATGTCATTCTAAAAATATGCGCACGGTCAACGCTTTTACAATCCTATGACGTTACAAAAAGAAGCATTCAATACTTATAATTACATTTTTAGCTGGGATCATGAAAACACGTTTTTTTATCAATTTTTTATTTAATTTACCTGTGCACTTTATAGTCGGACCTCGGGTTATCATGAATGATAAGTTTTATTGTGTAATGCATTTGCTTAAGGAATAACACGTGTTGTGCAGTTAGCCAATCAGAATAACGTAATTATAATGAAACATACATCTAATGTAATTATTGCTGTGCATGGTTGTCAATTCTAAACTGTCTAGAGGTATAGTGGGAGTTTAGAGATCTCACAGAACATGTTTAACCCCGCCTCATTTTTGCGTCTGTCTTAAGTTAGGAAACACTGGTCTTTGTTAATAGTCTTGTATGTTATCATTTTAAAATTTTGCCGGCGGGTTCATATCATGTACATGTTTCGAAGTTTAGTGTGACGTTCATGTTTGCTGAACTCGACACATTTTTGTTTAGGTGCCAGCTGAAGCCTGTTTTCTGGTGTTGAAGACCCATTGGTGGCATCGGGCTTTTTTTTTTCTTTTTTTTTTCGGTCGAGTTGTTGTCTCTTTGACACATTCACCGTATCCATTCTCAACCTTTTAAGCAATACATTATATCTTACAATATAAATCCTTGCTTTATAAAGCCGTTAGCCAGTGCCGTCTTTCCGGAATTGAAATTCAATTAAAAAAAAAGGCAATCTAATTAAAATTAAATCCCTTAATTGCTCCCGTTCTGATATGTCGCGCATCACGGGAGCAAATAAAGGATTTAATTTTAATTAGATTGAAAAAAAAGGTTTCAGACCACACTCGTTTTATAGTTGTCATGCCCCTTTAACATGCAGAAGTGTCTGTGATCTAATGATCAAAACGATTTATTGGATATGGAAAAAACTTGTTTCAACACACATGCAATATATATTTTTACATGTAATGTAATGTTGTATTATATATTATTGAGAGATAAGACTTAAATAAAATATTAAATTGAATTGCAAAAATCTTATATAAGCATTTATAGATTACCGAACTGCGAATCACAATCATTGTGTACATATTTTATCATAAAAAATCTGCATGCTCTGCTGTACTTACCACATGGCCTCGTTATATTATAACGGTAAGGTTTTGCTTATTTTTTTTATCTAAATGTTTTCTATAGTCCCCATTTTTCTAAATATTCTCCACCCCCCCCCCCTATATTTTGAGATAATCTTGATGATTACAGAAACGAAACGACATTTTCGAGCAAGGGATTTACACGTCATTACTATTCAATACACATTTTATGATAATATATATCAATATAAAATTGCTTTACAAAGTTGAAGTTGTGTTCCGGTTGGTACGTGAGTATGAACACATATTAGTGAAGTTAGGCCCAATACTGAATCATCGATCATTAGAACGTCAGTGGCAAGTATTTCATCGTGTGTTAGCCAAAAACCAGTACATGGGGTCGCGTTTGTTACGTTTTATAGGGTTTATATGATACACCGTTTTATATGCATAGTTTCAACCATTAGTACTAAAAAAATGCTTATTACATAATGGAGTCTAAAGTACGTAGTCAACAGAGAATTGTTCTTGACCACTTGGAGTTCTTTCGAAGTTGTGTATTTTTTAGTGTACCAAATATTTTTGTATATGATATTTAGTACAGCTCTAGGTTTCTTGACGAATTGTGAGAGACCGGGAGATAGACCAGACGTATTACGCTAGTTTTCGACTGAATACTACTCTTTCTGCATGATACGGTTTCAAGGGTGTAGTGTAATACCAGCGGATTCTAGTTTACAGAGCTATGTGCCCTCTTATAGAAACCAGACAAGGAAATTTGTGTTTCAATATAGAGCTTCCTGTGAATTTGGTAAACCAAGCAATCCAGTAGAGTTATGATCTGCTTTTTGTTTTTTTTTATCCACTGTGAATGTTAATAAATGGGATGATTAAACACAATTTATTTTTGATGTAACGATGCACCATATAGTTTCCTAATAACATTTTCTTGTTGGAAAACTGATGACAATTTTCCTGTTAAAATTCTAAAGAGAATAAAATCTGTCCTGTTTGAGTTTTCGGTGTGGCTTTACGGAATGAATATATGCATATATTCATAGCTATGTCTTGTCTAAACAAAAACTTTAAAAGTCTGAAAGGTTATGAATATGACTTAAACACTTTCTGGGATATGTTGATTCCACCCATCCTGCAAAATTAACCATGACTGACAGCTGCTCGTCATTGGCAAATATTTCATGTATATCCAAATTGTAAACAAGAGTTGAGCACTTTTTGACTGATTTTTTATAATTTGCTTTACCTTCTTGTGTTGCTCTACCACACTTATTTTCAAGGTTAGTGTGAGGGTTAAGCACTCACAACCATGTTAGTAGCCTGTAGTTTAGTGGTTGTGGTTGGTAAATTTCTGTCATGTTGTTTTTCCTAAATTGCGTTGTTTTGAATAAGCCAGTTAGTTTTCTCAATTGATCTGTTTCATAGGGCCTTTTACAGTCAACTATATAATTTCTTTTCTCATTATTGAAGGCTGTATGGGTGCCTCTAACTGCTTACATCCACATCCTTTAAACTATGGTGAAAAGTTGTCTAATTGGCAATCATTTATTTCATTTTTATTTCTAATGCTAAATTAGAAGTTCTAAAGAGCCTGTGTCACTCACCTTGGACTATGTGCATATGAAACAAAGGACACTGCTGGATTCATGACAAAATTGTGTTTTGGTGATGGTGATGTGTTTGTAGATCTTACTTTACTGACATTCTTGCTGCTTACAATTATCTCTCTCTGTAATGAACTTGGCCCAATAGTTACAAAGGAAAATAATTTGTAAAAAATTTACAAAATTTATGAAAATTGATTAAAATGGACTATAACTTAGCGCAATATCTCCTTAAGAGGTCAATTGTAGATCTTACTTTGCTGAACATTATTGCTGTTTACAGTTTAACTCTATCTATGATAATATTCAGAATAATGTATAAAAACGGCAAAATTTCCTAAAAATTACTAATTCAGAAGCAGCAACCCAACAACCACATGAAAAAGTTGTTCAATTCATCTAAAAAATTGAGGGCATATAGATGTAGACCTGAATAACAATTTTACCTCAGTCAGATTTGCTCTAAATGCTTTGGTTTCAGAGATATTAGCCAAAATCTACATTTTACCCTCTTTGTTCTATTTTTAGCCATGACATCCATCTTGGTTGGTTGGCCAGGTCACCAGACACATTTTTTAAACTAGATACCCCAAAAATGATTGTAGACAAGTTTGGTTAAATTTGCCCCAGTAGTTTCAGGAGATTTTTGCTGGAGTTAACGATGACAAATGACCACGACGGACGCCTAGTGAGCTTAAAAGGCTATGCTTATAAAGGTGTGTTGTTATTTGTTTGTGTGTTTACATTCAACAGTCTTCCAAACTGAACAAGTTTGTGCATTTCTCGATTCCTTTTTTTGTTTAAATGAATATTATAATAATCATGATAATTTACTAATTTCAAAAAGGAAATTGAGAAACACCAGTTCCTGTACTGCATCAAGTGTGCTACGAGGTTTCTCCACTAGTGACAGATAAATTTTGATATTCAAAGTTTGAGGCTTGGCAATTTTTTTATATAATAAAATTTTTTTGAGTGGAGAAACATTACGATACACAATTAATTATCACAGTGGTGGAATCTGTTTCTTAAATGATTTTTAGATAATATCTAAACAACACGAACAAGGTTGATTTTTCCTTTTCAAAGACTTGCAGAATGTTGTGTTCTTTATATGTGATGTAATCAGGTTTGGTCACCTTTTTCTATGACGTCACAATAGGAATATCAGACGAAATTAAGAAAAGTTGACATCATAATGGAATTTTAACCAAACTTTTTGTAGATAACAAAATAATCTCCAGAGACGAGAAATATTTTCTCACAAAAATCGAGATATGTGAAACAAGCATGTAAATTAGAGAAAGTATTGTTACCAAACCCTCTCTGTTACACTTTTTTTTAACAAAATTACTATCAAATAATAATCATGATAATGTGATGGTACATTTTTAAATCTCTCTTAAAAAACCAAAAAAAATCAAAAGCAGATATTAAAATTATCTTTACCTTAAAACAGTAAAAAGCATATTTATAAGATTTCAACAAATGGAAATTTTCTTATAAATACAAAATAACAAGTCATGTTTACGATACACATCTTTCATTGCATTGTTTTTTTACTTCAGTTAGCTAATGCACAATTAACAAGACAAGTTCATCAAATTCAACTCTTGTATCTTCTTTTATTCTTATTTCCTCACCAAGGATACCAACATACTAAGCAGTACCACTCCTCAATAAGGTTCTCCGGCTTGATCACATTTGCTAATGCCTCCATGATTTGTGAATTCTAACATGCTCCTAACTTAATAATGTGACTGTTACCAGAACAACTGCTAATAGATACTGCCATCTGGGTTACTGCCTTTCCATCTCTTTAATTTAGTTTTATTTACCAATGCTTAAAAGGCCTTGTTATCTGAATCCTTACTTCATTTCCTTGTGAATTCTTCTCTATTTCATTTACTTGTAATTTTTTCCAGGTTTCATGTACTTGTAATTTCTTCTCTATTTCAATTACTTGTGACTTCTCTATTTCATTTACTTGTAATTTCTTCCCGATTTCATTTACTTGTAAATTCTTCCCGACTTCATTTCCTTGTAATTTCTTCCCAACTTCATTTCCTTGTAATTTCTGTTCGACTTCATTTACTTGTAAATTCTTCTCTATTTCATTTCCTTGTAATTTTTTCTCTATTTCATTTACTTGTGAATTTTTCTCTATTTCATTTTCTTGTAATTTTGTCCCTATTCCATTTACTTTTGACTTTTTCAATATTTCATTTACTCGTAATTTCATCTCTATTTCATTTACTTGTGAATTCTTCTCTATTTCATTTTCTTGTAATTTTGTCTCTATTGCATGAACTTGTAATATCTTCTCTAAGTTTTTATTCTTTGCCTTCAGATCAGTTAACATAGCTGTAAGTTGTTTCAATTTTATAATTTTTTCACTTTCTGTCAAAGCTGTATTTGCCTTGGTACTTGACAACCAATTTATTTCTTCAGGTGGAACTTTTTTCTTAAGACGATTTTTCCTTTTGTGAAGAGACTTACGATAGACCTGGCAACTTTTACATCTTTCTACTCTTGACAGCAAAGTGCAGTAAGATGACCTTATGGTGCTCTTGTAATGGAAGTTTTTATTATATGCACCCAAGTCATCCTCTCTATATCCTGCAAAAGTTGTAGAAGGCTTATTACTATAGTAACCTGGAAAAGGCAAATCCATTTGAAAGTCAGGTTCTGGGTTGCCAATACATACTTGGTGGCATGATGCTGTACGGAGCAGCTCCTGTACATGTTGTGTACTTAGAAACTTGACGGGTAGGCCAGGTGTGTCCCATATGGCATGACTCTTTGGTAATTGTACACCATGAACAACTATTTCAGCTTGAAAATTGTCATAAATGGTTATGCACGTTTTGACTGTTGGATTATCTGTGTCATACAAATCAACATACCGTACATACTTTGACCTTTTCACCAATTCAAAAGGGCCGTGTTCATTTAAATTTTGCTCACAGTCTTTTTTAAGCATATCAAACAAGTGTTTCGATTTTTCAAGCACAAATTCAACCACATTAATGTTTGGTTGGTAAAGGTAACTATGGTCTAAAGCAACATAAAACTGGTGCCCTTCACTATCAACCATATCTATTCTATTATCCTCACTGGTACCATGATGAACATTTGGAACTTCCCCGAACTTTTTGTATTTGTCATCTCTACTGCACAAACTTGTAATTGTAGTATGATGAGTATTTGGAATATTCCAGAACTTATGGTATTTGCCTAAAAAAGACATTATAAATGTTATAACAAGTACATGTATGAATGATTATTCTTTTTATAAATGTTAAGAGTAAAATATATAGGTCCAAAAGGGATGGGAATTGATACATGTAATTTCAACCACCTATTGATATAGTATCTAATATCATAAAACACAGTCACTATAATAAATGATTGGGTATCAGAATTGGTGTTGGCGTCATATACAATTTCTAAGAACACATTTGGGGTGTGCACAGGACATGATGCAATGCTAATTTTTTCCATGTTCAGTTGACCATAAAATATGGTTCAAAACCTAGGATTTATTTGATATATAATTTTAGAATAGAAATTGTTTGGACCTTATGTCAAAGAGACAATTAACCGACAACCAAAGAGCTGGAAACAGTCTAAGATCACTAATGGGTCTTGAATAGAGTGGGAAATTACTACACACAGAGGTGGGTTTTAGGTAGCCCCTAAGCAAAACTTGTAAAAGATCAATTCATAATTGACATGAAGTGTACTAGTTTTAAGTTGATATGACTTCAACTTTATTATAAATAGTTATCCACTTGTACGTTTGTCCATCTGATGAGTTAAGCCTTTTTCAACTGATTTTTATAGTTCGTTCTTATGTTGTACTGTTATACCACTGTCCCAGGTTAGGGGGAGGGTTGGGATCCCGCTAACATGTTTAACCCTGCCACATTATTTATGTATGTGCCTGTCTCAAGTCAGGAGCCTGTAATTCAGTGGTTGTCGTTTGTTTATGTGTAACATATTTGTTTTTCCTTCATTTTTTTTACATAATTAAGGTCGTTAGTTTTCTCGTTTGAATACATTGTCATATCGGGGCCTTTTATAGCTCACTATGCGGTATGGGCTTTGCTCATTGTTGAAGGTCGTACAGTGACCTATAGGTGTTAATGTCTGTGTCATTTTGGTCTTTTGTGGATATTTGTCTCACTGGCAATCATACCACATCTTCTTTTTTTATATCAAAGGTTCCAGGATTATAACCTTAAACTAACTTGACCAAAAACTGTCAGATTATATTGTATAGATTATGCATAGAAATTGGAAATAAAAGAATATTATACATTTTTTGAAAACAATTCAGCTTGGTAAGTATTAAGGCACATGGTGGTAGAAACTAAATTTATTCTTGTTTTAGGTTCTATTTTCATCTTATTTTGAGTCAGGATGGGTTATTAATATTAAGGCCTCCAGATACAAGGGAATTATCTTTAAAACAGTTTAAAGTTTATTTTTATTCATTAACCCTTACCATGCTGCGACTGTCATACAACGGGCGTACCCAAACCACTGTTATTTGGCTCCAATTGCTTTCCATACTTTTAGAAGACAACTGTATGATACTTATTTCGAATTTATGCATGTTCCCTCAACCTGAGGCTATCTACTTACATTTTCTCATGTATGAATTGCATTTTTAGCTCAAATACAAATTTGAACCAGGTGCTCCGCAGGGCGCAGCTTTATACGACCGCAGAGGTCGATCCCTGAACAGTTGGGGCAGGTATGGACAAAACATTTAAGCGTGATACAGCTCCTAATTTGGATTGTGATCAAATTTTTGACATTATATGGGTTTTTTACACAAAACAAATGTCAAGATTTTACAAATCAATTAAAGATTTCTTCTTCAAACTTATTTAAATCTAAAATTAAATAGTTGACACAGCATAGGTTTCTGACACAGAATGAATGTGGTCTAATGAACTTAAAATGTTTGTTTTGCCTTTAAGCAATTCACTATGCTGTTGAATATTAATCCTGTCAAAAAAATGTTTGAAGAAATTTTCTTTTTATTTATGAAATCTGAAATGAGAACAAGTATGGACACAACTTTTAAGCTAAAAATATTTTAGATAAGATAAGGAAAAAAAAACTTCATCAGCAACATTTTATATTGGCAAATTTCCAATGAAGTTATTTACATAAAGTTATTGGCAAATAAAAATAGAAAATGACATCATAGTCATGTCTGGCAAATGTCCAACATACATTATCTAAAAACATTTTAGATAAGATAAGGAAAAAAAGCTTCATCAGCAACATTTTATATTGGCAAATTTCCAATGAAGTTATTTACATAAAGTTATTGGCAAATAAAAATAGAAAATGACATCATAGTCATTAGATAGATATAGGAAGATGTGGTGTGAGTGCCAATGAGACAACTCTCCATACAAATAACAATTTAAAACGTAAACCATAATAGGTTAAAGTACGGCCTTCAACACGGAGCCTTAGCTCACACCGAACAACAAGCTATAAAGGGCCCCAAAATTACTAGTGTAAAACCATTCAAACGGGAAAACCAACGGTCTAATGTCTGGCAAATTTCCAACATATATTATCAACTACTATTCTATACAAAGAAAGATAACTCCAATTGAAAATTAATTGCTATTGCACAATATTGTGCAATTAGATATTTCTTGCTATTGTGCAATACTGTGCAATTGAAAATTTTTTGCTATTGCACAATACTTTATATGGAATCCTGATTTGGACCAACTTGAAAACTGGGCCCATAATCAAAAATCAAAGTACATGTTTAGATAAAGCATATCAAATAAGCCCAATAATTTAATTTTTGTTAAAATCAAACTTAGTTTAATTTTGGACCCTTTGGACCTTAATGTAGACCAATTTGAAAAATGGACCAAAAATTAAGAATCTACATACACAGTTAGATTTGGCATATCAAAGAACCCATTTATTAAATTTTTGATGAAATCACACAAAGTTCAATTTTGGACCCTTTGGGCCCATTATTCCTAAACTGTTGGGACCAAAACTCCATAAATATAAATAAATCCCAACCTTCCTTTTGTGGTCATAAACCTTGTGTTTAAATTTCATTGATTTCTATTTACTTATACTAAAGTTATTGTGCGAAAACCAAGAATAATGCTTATTTGGGCCCTTTTTTGGCCCTTAATTCCTAAACTGTTGGAACCAAAACTCCATAAATCAATCCCAACCGTCCTTTTGTGGTCATAAACCTTGTGTCAAAATTTCATAGATTTCTATTCACTTAAACCAAAGTTATAGTGCGAAAACCAAGAAAATGCTTATTTGGGCCCTTTTTGGCCCCTTATTCCTAAAATGTTGGGACCAAAACTCCCAAAATCAATCCCAACCTTCCTTTTGTGGTCATAAACCTTGTGTTAAAATTTCATTGATTTCTTTTCACTTTTACTAAAGTTAGAGTGCGAAAACTAAAAGTATTCGGACGACGACGACGACGACGCCAACGTGATAGCAATATACGACCAAAAAATTATAATTTTTGCGGTTGTATAAAAATTGAAATCAGATAAAAATGGGTTTTCTGGAGGGCTTCCCTTCAGTTCCTTACACAGGAAGTTCAGAAGCCTAAAAATGTGCAAACCTGTAAGCATATTAATACTGATGTTAAATATTACTGAAATATACAGAGGAATTGACTCCTTCCAGTTTCAGGTCCAGTTAAAGAAAAAATCGGAAATAGTCATGAAAATTCTGTATTTTTGGTTTAAATGATCTTCTTTACACTGCTGAACCCAGATCCCAGATCAGATCCACTCCTAACTAACAACTGATTTTTGGTTTTTTTTTTATGAATTAGTTATTTTGGGTCCACTATAAACATTTACAGATCTTCAAGGTAAAGAGATAAGACAAAAAAAATCGTGAAAATTTAACGCTTTTAGCACTTGATAACCAACTTGGGGCAAAAAGCGTTAAATTTTGACGATTTTCCGTCTTTTTTTTTTGACCCCTGAAGATCCACATTTCTTTGAGGTACTGTCCAAAGGAGTAGGTCCAGTAAGACCCCTTTTTGGCCCCAAAATATAGCAGTTTTACAAAATTGTTAAAATGTAAACCTTAAGTTATTCATTGGACAGTAAAATGCTTCTGCTACATAAATTTGGGCTGATTTTGACAATACAATGCACATATATCGGGTACTTGAACCATTAAGTCATGCTAAATTACTGAAATCTTCACAATTCTAGCATTTTTGTTAAATTTTAGACGGTTTTCGTGTAAAACGAAAGTGGCCGCATTCGTGTTCATCCTTAATATTGAAATGTAAGTTGTATTTTATGATAATACATAACATATATAAAGGTTGAGGATGAACACGGATGCGGCCACTTTCATTTTTGACAAAAACCATCTGAAAAATGACATTTTTCGGCATATTTGGTAGATTTTTCGTATTTCAGCTTGAATCGGTGCATTTTTTATGACTTTTTTTTTAATCAGTTAAAATCTTTCACATAAACTGATTGATTCAAATAAAATAGACACTTAAGTG
Source organism: Mytilus edulis (assembly GCF_963676685.1). Classification (NCBI taxonomy): domain Eukaryota; kingdom Metazoa; phylum Mollusca; class Bivalvia; order Mytilida; family Mytilidae; genus Mytilus; species Mytilus edulis. The sequence continues at coordinate 24,347 of NW_027267052.1, forward strand.
TTTAAAAAGTGGTCAAAATCTTTCGTCAGATGAACATGAAATTTGAGGCCAAAATCGGTCCTTACCAGACCTTCTGCTTTTAGATTTTAAGTTTCCGAGTTTAAAGGCAGGGGGTTTAATTATCAATCAAATGCTGACAATATTGTCAACTAAAGAAAGCAACTTTCCAACTAGACAAATTCTTTCTAAAGTCATTTACATACAAGTATATGATATATTAACCTTCAACATGTGCAACTTTAATGTTCTCGGCAACCAACTGATGATTCTCATGCAAACACACATCATCAGTAACAGTATCTTCAACAATATGATTGTCAAGCAAATCTGAAAAAAAATTAAAAAGACCAATTAGTACCTGTTAGTCTGTATAACCACCACTCTGTCAATTTATGTTAAATATTTCAAAATAATTCTATGACCATAATAATAACATAAATAAGAGAACAGATTTCCAATGTTCCCTGTGTTGCAATATAATTGATCTATCCAAGGTACAAGGGCAGTAACTACAAAAAAACACTTTTTTTTTGTTCTTGAAACAATCTAAATGATCTTGGAGAAACGAAGTCTTCAGAGCAAATACAATTTTAATTAAATGTGAATTCATTATAATAAATATTTCCAAGAGACGTAACTGTTTGAAAAAATTTGATCAGTACTTATTTTCGAAAGTGTCAAAGACATTGCTGATATAAACCTATGATATAACATTCATGAAATTCTGACCAGAATTGAACACATAAAAGCCCTAACAATGCAATTTTCCACAGTCAATGTTTCCAAAGTGCACATCTCTTAAAAAAAATAAATAATCAGCACTGACTAATTCTAACTTGGCAAAAATATTGATAAAAATTTCATAAAAATTGGTCATCAAGGACAATAAGGGACATAACTCTAAAACAAATTGATACACACTGATTTTCAAGACAATGCTAATAAAAACCTTTGATATAAGTTTTATAAAAATCTGTATAATTCAAAAAATTTTCCTGCTATAAATTTTACCATCAGTATCAAGAACTTCATTATCTGGACACTCTAGTTTAACTGAAATGTCTGAAGAGGTAATCAACGTATCTGTGGGTCTCTCCCTAACCATGTGTACTGAAATACAAATGAAAATCTATCTTTTAATAATTTTATGGACTCAACATTTATGTATAAGCAATAAATATATTCAATGAGTATTTAGTTAATAACATAAACAGTATGCTTTGCATGAGGGAGATCCATTTTTAATTTTGAATTTTTTTTTCCAAATTTTTGTATTAAACAGGAAATCGATGTTGGCTAGACATGCTAGAAGCACTAACTAGCATAAGCCTTTTTGACAGTGTCCAATATCTATCTAGTGTGTATTCAGAATTCTCCATAGTTAAATTTTAGAAGTTAAATCAAAATGTCTTGCTAAAGTTAGTTTCTTGGCTGAAATATTTTTTCATTTATATAGGGTTGAAGAGAGCAAAAAAAAAATTCATACTATAGAATAAATGGCTAAATTTAGGTATTTATCACATCTATAAATTTTACCATCAGTATCCTGGATTTCATCATCTGGACACTCTAGTTTAACTGAAATGTTAGAAGAGGTAATCAACGTCTCTGTGGGTCTCTCACTAACCATGTGTACTAAAATAAAGATTCATACATACTGTTAAATATTTTTTTTACTCATGAAACATGTACAACTCTGCTTAGTAATTAATGAATTATTACAATAAATGAATATTGAGCTCAACTAATATAGCTTTATGTGACAGTGAACAATATCTATATAGTATGTGTTCAAAAATCTTTAAGGAATGACTGTAATATTTTTTCTGTCTATGAAGAAATAACATAAATCAAAGTGATGGAAATCACTCATGGAAAGATTAGAAGAGTAGTTTGAATTATTTCATATTAAGGTATGGTGGGGGAAAATGTACATTAATAAAGCACTATTGCTGAAAGTTGCATTTACAGCAGGTCTTTAGAAGGAAAATTGCTTTTCCAGTATGAGGATAAAATGAGCTCAAATCAAATCTTAATTTGCACAATTTTATTTAAACTGCAGTTTATATGTTATCGAAATTATGTTGCCGGTTCTGAACACGTTTCAAAAAAACAAAAAAAAGCAAAAATTCTTCTAGTAAATGTTACCAACTATCCTTGTAAGACATAAATCTGGACCAACAGCTTAAAACTTTAAAGTGTCAACAAAAAAAATTGAAAAATGTTGTTATGGGCCGGCGCGGCCCAGGGCATTCATTAGGAGGCGGTACCAGGTACTTTTACCCTCCTATGCTATTGACAAGTACCGCCTAAATGTAGAAATTTTTATATAAGATATTCATGGAATAAATTGAAAAGTACCACCTCGAAACATGGAAAGTAACAGTCAACATGAAACATAATGAAACCCCTAATGGGCCATTTTGTAAGTTGAAACAGAGGTTATAGGGCATTGAAGATTAAAAGTTTAAGAGTGCCTTTTGATCAATTTTTAAAGTATTTTTCAACACAGGGCATTGAAAATGTCTTTTTAAAAAACTTATCTTAGTGAAATGTGGATTCTTTCTTGATTGCAAAAATATATATTCACTTCTAACAAGAGGCTGTCACAACGACAGCAAACCGGATTTATCAACATTTATTTGTGTCCTGGCAATATCACAAGAACCATTACTGATGAATGGTGAAAGTGAAAATCGTCAATATCAAATTTGACCTCCATTTTGTCATCAGTATCAACATATTAAAATTTGAAAAGCTTAGATTGAATGGTTCATGAGTAAATGCAACAACGTGAATGGAAACGCCATTTTACGATCTTTCAAGAACCATAACTCCTGAACGGTAAAAGTCAAAGTCGTCATTATTGAACTTGACCTCTATTTTGTCATCAGTAACAACATATTAAAATTTCAAAAGCTTTGGTTGAATGGTTTATGAGAAAATGCACGGACACGACGGAAAACACCATTTTTCAATCTTTCAAGAACCATAACTCCTGAACGGTACAACTCAAAATTGTCATTATTGAACTTGACCTCCATTTTGTCATCAGTAACAGCATATTAAAATTTTGGAAGCTTTGGTAGAACAGTTCATGCATAAATGCACGGACACGACTGGAAACTCCATTTTTCAATCTTTCAAGAACCATAACTCCTGAACGGTAAAAGTCAAATTCGTCATTATTGAACTTGACCTCCATTCTGTCATTAGTAACAACACATTAAAATTTGGAAAGCTTTGGTAGAATAGTTCATGCGTAAATGCACAGACACGACTGGAAACTCCACTTTTCAATCTTTCAAGAACCATAACTCCTGAACGGTAAAAGTCAAAATCGCCATTATTGAACTTGACTTTCGTATAGTTGTCAGTAATAACATATTAAAATTTTAAAAGCTTTGGTTGAACTGTTCATGAGTTAATGCACGGACAACATTTGATTGCCGCCCGCCTGCCGGCCGCCCGGCATCTGCCTTCATCCCCAAATCAATAACCGACATTTTTGTCACAAAAATCTAGTTAATAAAAATTCAAACGACTAAAATAGACATAATGATTGATGGGAACTAAACTAATAAACAATGGTTTGTTATAATTAAAAGTTTTAAAATTTTTAAACTGTTTCAAGTCAATTCCTGATAAAAAAAAGTGTACTAATTTAATTGTTGATTAATTACAGATGATTATTGGAAATTTATCAAGTAAATTATAGGCCTTACTTGAATACCTTTTATTTATTCATATTTATATTCATATTTCATTTTTTTGAAGATCTTGTTAATCCATTAATCATTTATCTTTTAGATATAATTTACAGAATCACTTTATGTAATGTAGATCAAAAGTAATTGGCAATAAATAAATCTATCATCCTTATAAATATCAAACATCTAATATAGGCATTTGTGTATTCAATTATACACAAATGTATATTCAGTTATGAGGTCAAATACTTGTGTATTAAGAATTACATTGAGTGGTCTGTATAATTATGTAAGACTGAGGTTGATAGGTAATGTGGTCAATTTGATTGGCAGTTTAGGAGGTGGGGCATTGTAATTAAAGGTTCACCTTGTCTCTGATTGTTTAGTGATAATGACAGTTGTCAATCATACTAGTTGAATCAATACCCAGTTACCTTATCAAAATGTTTTTTAAAAGCCTGCACATCAACACACCTTAATGACATACATTCTTGAATGAACTGCTCCAATAATATACCCAGTTTTTTCAGTTTATATGTGTATTATGTGCACATACATCAGAACCATAGGGAACTATATTTCAGTGTGAATACATTTAGTAACAGTAGCTAACCTGTCCTGTTGTTAGGGAGGCTGGTGCCTAAGTAAAGATTTAGAACAAGTTCTAATCTTTCCAAAAATTTGGTGCACACTGAATAACGCGTGTAGCGGGTTATCTAACAGTGTGCACCACATTTTTTATGTTATTTCGAATAGACAGAAAAAATATTACAGTCATTTCTTATAATTTAATTTTAAATTCCATTAATTTTAAACCGTAGAAAACCACAGGGGTTAAAAAATCCACTAGCCCGACGTCCGGGACTACAGCATTGAGGCCTCGGGCAACCAAAACTTGTAACCCAATATGCCCGACGGACTAGTAACAAAAAAATCTTGGCGTTTCCAAAATAGAAAGTGGAAACTCCCCTCATCACTATTATATCTTAGCCAATCAGATTCGACTACGTCATCCGGGATTCCCAGAATTTGAACTGATTTTGTAAAGGTTTTAAAATAGAACAAATAACTCGGGGATGGATCCCGTACTTACAATATCGATTTGGGGGTATTGTACATTGATTATGCAACCAGAGAAATATAATGTAACCTGATTGTACCTCCTTCTGAATAATTTATTGCAATATAAATGTGAATCCCTTTTGACAGCAGAAACCTGAATTTTGTCAGATATAAATTTATAACATGTGCACATGTTACGGACGCCATTTTATTTTTGTTGACATACTGTGAAGCTGAGACTACTGTTACAGGAGGGGCGTAAAAAAGGGGGGGTATCTGCACGGAAGAACGCGAATCAAAATTGCCATTTTACGTTCATCGAACAATTAAAAATTTCTTGCACGTTGATCTTTTTACCGATTTCACGAAACACGGTGAATAACGAACCTTTTTCACGGCTGCACGTGAAATAAAAATGGAAAAACACGTTGCACGAAAATAACCTTTTACCACCCTCTTATAGTAGTCTCAGTGTGAAGCCTCCAGAACCAAGACCCAAACATTAACAGTCTTCAGAAAACTTAAACTTGATGCAATAATATTTCATCAATCATGATTATCTTCATTTATATTCAAATTAATTCGATTTTTGAAGTAATAAAATTTATAACAAATACAATTTCAGTTTAGAGACTGTGCTCAGTTTGTTATCTATTTATAGCCCACAATTAGCTTACCTAATAAATACATTTAAATATGTGGATATTCGTATATGTACTTCGTTTATAAAACAATTATAAAAGACACAAACTTGGAAGGTGATATTTATTCATATAAATATTTGAGGTCATTTGATTTATTTAAATAAATAGAACTTTAAAAGTTTAACTGAAAACAAATATGAGCATTACATCGATACAACCAGCTGGTAATTCTTTTACACAAACGTGATGATGTATCTGATAAAAATCACTCCAATCCTCTTTTATATAACCATGTATAGCTGTGGTCAAGACTTGTTCCATCTCGGGATTTGGTCAACTCATTATTACAGAATATTCAATTATCGATTAATTGAATATATCTGCTAATGGGATATTTTTTTGCTGACATAAGTTTTGGGTATCCAATTTGCAAAGATCTACTGTACAACGGATAAAAATTGTTAAGTTTATAGAATTCATTGTATATTGCAGTAAACTCTGAATTTGTAAGGCATACTCGGGCTAGCAGGTAAATTTTGTTGGGCTAGTAGTTCTTCCAACAGGGCTAGTAAAATCCTGCTACCAATTAGCCGTGGGCTAGTGAGCTATAACAAAATTTCTTAACCCCTGAACCATGAAAAAACATTGATGACGTCACGGTCACATGACTAAATTATTTCTATGGGCTCATAACAAAATAACATCAGCCAATCAGAAGACAGGTTACATCCAAAATTAAATTATTCATAATTAAAGTTAAGAATTTTAAGTAACTTTTTTTTAAAGTAAAGGCAACATGTCTTGCTTTTATTTACATGTAGTTGCTTGGCTGAAAATTTCTTCATTATATAAAGTGCTAGGAATGGACGGAGCAAATCATTCATTAAATATTTGATATGAATGAATTTATGATCGTTTCATTTGAAGGATTATTGTCTTAATCTAGGTTTTTATCCAGTCATAAAATTTTCAAATGCAACATTATTTTTTTATTTGGTTTATAAAGAAAATTTAGAAACTGGAGGTTACATGGTTACTAAAGCTTGCACACAGATAAAAAGCGTGTCATATTTGATTAGTTAAGTTATTTACCTTTATGCAATGAAATATTATGTGAAATTTTGTCTATAGTCATGAATCTCATGATCATGATGATAGTACTGGATAGGATAAAACTTTACTCATGCCAAGTCTTTCTTCATTGAAACAAAGAGAAATACATGTAGGGGAAATCAATGGTGGATATTACACCTTAAAGTCATATGAAACGAGTGACTGGTGAAAAATAATGTTTATCCAATTCTTGAACCAATGCATGTTTTTTTTTCATAAACATGATAAACTTAGTCTTCTGTGCACAATTTTATCATCTTTTAGGTAACCACATTGTATAAATGGCAATTTTTTCCTCCCTCTGTCTGTTATGAAGTGAAAATATGGCAGCTCTTAAATGTCATCTTTAGAAGCCGAAGTTTACCGATTGACACCTTATAGTAAACAACTAACAATTAAACTTGGATATTGAGCACCTGTTTAACATGTACAATCAGATAATAGTTTATTATAAGGACAGATCCATGCGTTACTTGCGATCACTGGATTTTTACGAGAGGGTCACACTGAGGTCACTTTGCATACAGAAAATATATCTGCAAATTACTTCAAGTTCCTGGAAGCAAACAATTCAAATAAAGTAAAGTTCTTCTAAATATGATCAAGTAAGAGTATATGTACATAAGTTTTATAATGAAAACTATACATTTAGTTATAAAAAACATATATGCATTATTTTTTTCTAATTTGAGGTTTCATATGACTTTAAGGATTAATGTCTAATAAAATTAAGTATTTATCTAGTCATCAATTTTTGCATCTATAAAATTTACCATCAGTATTATGGAATTCATTATCTGCATAACACTCTAGTTTCAATGAACTGTTTGTAGAAGTGATCAACCTGTCTTTGGATCCCTCACTGATCATGCGTACTAAAATAGAGATGGAAACACAGAGTTAAATTCTTAATTTATCAACATGCAAAGGAAAGTACAACTCTATATAATTAGTACATTTTTAATAAATACATTAAAAGAATATTTAGTTAAACTAGAATAATCAAAATAATTTCTTCATGTCATGCTCTATGTGCTCCTTTTAACATGGCATGGCATTTTGACCACAGTTTACTGCTCCCTAATGCTTAGTGTATACTCATGATTGTTAAAATAAAAATAAAGCATGAAATTAAAGAATTTATTTCTTAAACAAATGCTAACAATATCAACTTTTGAAGAGTTTAAAAATCTAGAGGATCTTAAGAGCCTGTGTCGCTCACCTTGGTCTATGCATGTGCATATTGAATAAAAGACACAGATGGATTAATAACAAAATTGCGTTTTGGTGATGGTGATGTGTATGTAGATCTTACTTTACTGAATATTCTTGCTACTTACAATTAATATCTCTATCTATAATGAACTTGGCCCATTACATAATTAGTTACAGAGGAAAATATTTTTAAAATTTACAAAAATTTACAAAATTTATGAAAAATGTTAAAAATTGACTGTAAAGGGCAATACCTCCATAAGGGGTCAACTGACCATTTTCATCATGTTGATTTATTTGTAGATCTTACTTTGCTGAACATTATTGCTGTTTAGTTTATCTTTATCTATAATAATATTCAAGATAATAACCAAAAGTGGCAAAATTTCCTTGAAATTACCAATAAAGGGGTAGCAACCCAACAACGGGTTTTCCGATTCATCTGAAAATTTCAGGGCAGATAGATTTTGACTTGATTAACAATTTTAATACTGTCAGATTTGCTCTTAATGCTTTGGTTTCAGAGTTAAAAGCCAAAATCTATATTTTACCCCTATGTTCTATTTTTAGCCAAAGCGCCCATCTTGGTTGGCTGGCCGGGTAAACGGACACATTTTCAAATAACATGTACCCTAATAACAATTGTGAACAAGTTTGGTTAAATTTGACTTAGTAGTTTCAGAGGAGAAGATTTTTGTAAAAGATTACAAAAATTTACGAAAAATTGTTGAAAATTGACTATAAAGGGCAATAACTCCTTAAGGTGTCAATTGACTATTTTGATCATGTTGACTTATTTGTAGATCTTACTTTACTGAACATTATTGCTGTTCACAGTTTACCTATCTATCTAAAATAATATTAAGGAGTTATTGCCCTTTATAATCAATTTTTAACCATTTTTCATAAATCTTACTCATCTTTTACAAAAATCTTCTCCTCTGAAACTTCTTGGCCAATTTTAACCAAACTTGGCTATAATCATTATTCCGGTATCTAGTTAAAACAAGAGACTCAAGAGCCTGTCTCGCTCACCTTGGTCTATGCTGAGACTACTATAACACAGAGATTGGTCACTACAGATTTATCGTGTAGTGTGAGACTCCACTTTTTCAGCTACGTTAATTTAACGTAGTTTCGTATTTAACCGTAGTTTTGTATTTAACAGTAGCAGACGACATATATCACCACCTAATCACCGAGACTACTATAATTGTCTATATCAGTATATATAAAATTTTGGAATCACAAGTGCCTCAGACGAAGCCACCTTAGAGATGGGGTACACCTGAATGACAAAGGGAATGAAGCATTTTTCTTCAGCATTAGACATGCAATGAACTCAGTGACCTATGTATAAAGTAAAGGATATTACAGTAAACCTTATTCATTGGTATTCAAAGTCAGCAAATATTTAAATGTTATCATGTTGAAAAATAAACTTACCAATTTTATGCTTCGGTTCTTTTTTCTGATGGCTGTTCTTTTTCGGTCGTCCCAAACGGGATTTCTTTCGGAGAGGCATTCCTACAATAAATAAAATTATAATCAGTAACATTCAAAACTTACTTATGCTTCTAGACTATAAACATGATAAATGAATACTCAGAATAGGGTCTGCAACTTTACTTAAACAAACTAATAGCCATGGTAAATTGATGGATTTGTTTAAAATGTGGACAAACTTTTTTTCAAATTTTTCATTTGGGAGTCTTCATCATGGGGACGAATCCATGACAAGTCGCCCACTGGCAAGTCGCCCCACTCCTAGTCGCCCCACTTTTTCACCAACTCGCCCCACTTTAAAAAAAAACGCCCCAACCTGGATCACCAACTCGCCCCAACCTGGATCACCAACTCGCCCCACTTTTTAAAAAATCGCCCTACTTGTGAAATGTGTTAAATCCCGTTAATATTACTCCTGAAAACTCGCCCCACTGAATGGAAAACAATAAAATCTAGGTTAACATATTATTAACCAGGATGAATGTAGTAATGCCAACTCGCCCCACTTATGGAAAAAGATGTTATCCCAATGTATATAAGTTAAATTCCGTAAATATTACTCCTGCCAACTCGCCCCACTTATGGAAAAAGATGTTATCCCGTTGTATATAAGTTAAATTCCGTAAATATTACTCCTGCCAACTCGCCCCACTTATTTGCTATCCCATTGAAAACCTTATAGAAACTTCTTATATTATTCCTTTTTTTTTTAATATAGCAGTAAGAAGTGAGTATTAATATTTCGGTAACGTGAATGTCAACTAGCCCCACTTATGAATAGTACAAGTATGAATAGAGTTAAAGGCCACTTACGAATAAAATAATTAAACTGAAATGTGTGTTGGCTTTCCAATTGGGGGTCCCACTTATGAGAATGTTTGAAAGGCTTCCTTTTTTTTGTTGTTCTTTTTGTTTTTTTCTTCTGCATAGTTGAAATAAAACAGATAAAAGGTTAGGAACAGCATTTTTGTGACGTGTTTGTCATGGTAATATATGCAATTTTCTATAAAATAAGTCAAGAATCATGTGTGTTTACATAATTTTATTCTCAGATGTTTGCACATCTACATAAGTATGCATAACAATAACATTTTAAACAAACATTCATTAATAGATCAATTATGACAAGCACTGGCATGATAACATCAAAGAAGTACTAGATTAAGTGTCAGCACTAGAAACATGAGAAACAAGAACATGAAGACATGAATACATGAATTGTCATTTGAAAGTTCAATAGCTGTCTGCTTCCACGACTGGACCGTTGACCCGACCACACTGGCGTAGTAGTCTGGTTGTTGATATGGAGCCTGCAATATACTGTTCCCACATGTTGAAAAGAATGGCCTGGTTAGTGCGGGCTTGCTTGCGCTGGTAGCGAGTAAGCTTACCCTCGGACACTAGCTTAATCTGGATTGGTAGTAGTTGCGCTTCTTCGTGCAGTCTCTTGATGAGTTGTTGGTTCTTGTTGGTTGGTTGAATACGCACCACGTTGCTATTTGGTAGAATGCGCTGGTGATCCATGTCTTGCGGACATAACTGGTAAACTTCTTAAGTGCTGGGTCAGTAACACGGCTGGTTAGCTCTCTAAATGTTGGCTCAATGTGACTAGCAGGTAACAATGGTAAGGCCATGATGTTACGACAGAAAGAGAATACATCATTTCAATTGTTATGCAAATAACTAATCTTAAAAAAATACAGTTATTCTTCAATAATACGAAAATTATTTTTAAGTGGGGCGAGTTTTTATATTTTTATTTTATATCTAAATATTACCGTTTTCCATTAAGTGGGGCGAGTTGGCAGGAGTAATATTAAACATGATTTAACTAATTTCACATGTGGGGCGATTTTTTAAAAAGTGGGGCGAGTTGGTGATCCAGGTTGGGGCGTTTTTTTTTAAAGTGGGGCGAGTTGGTGAAAAAGTGGGGCGACTAGGTGTGGGGCGACTTGCCAGTGGGGCGACTTGTTCTGCTTCCATGAGGACCCCCCCCCCCCCCACACACACACACAAATAGGGGTTAATAGCAGTATGCTGGTATATCAAATTATGACAAAGTAAACATTAGTAGAAAGAAGAAATACAAGGGAATGTTTTAATGCCATTTGGGAAAACAAATTATTCAACTGAATTATACCCAAGCACAACAGAAATTGACTCAAAATTTGCATCGGTCATTTTGAAAACCTTCGTGTGGTAAAATCTCCCCACAAAAAGGGATAAATAGCAGTTTGCTGGTATATCAAATTATGACAAAGTATACATCAGTGTAAAGAAAAAATATGAAAGAAAGTTTTAATACTATCTAGAAAACCAACTGTTCCTCTGAATTTAACCCATTTACAAAATAACTCGAGTCGGTCTAACGAACTGAAAAGTCAAACGCGGTAATTTACGCTTATTAATTCACTAAACAAGGGAGGGTCTAAAACGCGGAAATGAAAAACGCGGAAGAGAAAAAATGAGTGTATTATAACTGATATCTTTGGAACCACTAAAGCTAAATTAATAAATAAAACTGATTTTGAAAGCTAATATAATAGTCTATAAGATAAAATTGAAAAAATATATATTTGAATATGCTTTTTTACCGAAAAGTTGACCGGAAGGCTTTCTTAGTGTGATTCTGGCAACACATTTTTGAACATTAAAACTTAAATTCACAAAAAAGCATATAACCCGGTCAAAGTCTGTCAATTGACTCTTAAAGATATTTAAATGACAAATAATATGATATAAAGAAAAAAATAAATATATTACTATAAAAGGACAAAAAGTTGACCGGAAGAACCCCTTGTACACAAATATTGAAATGAAATTTTCAACTTTGAATTAAAATTCACAAAAATATAAAAAGCCCGGTCAAAGTCTGTAAATTGACTCTTATAGACATTTAAATGACAAATAATATGATATAAAGAAAAAAATAAATGTATTACTATAAAAGGGCAAAAAGTTGACCGGAAGAACCCCTTGTACACAAATATTGAAGTGAAATTTTCAACTTTGAATTAAAATTCACAAAAATATAAAAAGCCCGGTCAAAGTCTGTCAATTGACTCTTAAAGACATTTAAATGACAAATAATATGATATAAAGACAAAAATAAACATTTTACTATAAAAGGGCAAAAAGTTGACCGGAACTCATCCTTGTATAGAAATATTGAAGTGAAATTTTCAACTTTGAACTTGCTATTTCTATTACATTTAATTTCGGTCGAATTTTTTTTCTCATCTATAATATGTGTTTCTCCCGCATCTTCTTCGATTACACTTTGTTCAAGTTTTTTTTCGATTTAGGAGTTGAAAATTCGGTTGATATTTTAGGCGTTTTATTAGGTTTTATGCTACCATTCGTTGAAGGTGTTGTCATCAATTTTTGCTTTAAAGGAGTATTTATAGAAAATTGTGAATATGGCGCAGGTTCGAATTCAATTCCATAATCATTTGTTCTTGGTTGTTTTCTTCCTGATTTTTTGTCAATTTTTTTCTTGCTATTTTTTGAAAGTGCCCTTAAACTAACGACGTTATTTGTTTGTGTTAACTGTAACCCTATACTCATTTTTGCAGCCAAAATATGAAAACAAGTAGATGATGATTCACATTGACATGTTTCTTTTGGAAAAAGAGTTACACAGTATTTTCCTTTCCTGCCATTTACAATAAACGCACCTTGTTGTGGAACCAAAGTAATTAAATGATTGTCAACAATAAACCGTGCCAAACTTTGTTGACTGCTATCAGTCGGGTATTGTATGACAGGTTGTTGATTAACTATTACCTCATTATTTTCTAATTTGACCTGATCAGAGTTTGTTTGTTTTATGATTTCCTGTGAATTTAAATTGCCTAAAGGATCAGTGTCAGATTGGAAAGAATTAGACTGAAAAAGTGGCTTGTCGTTTTTTAAATATTCAATAACTTCATCAGGACTTACAATTCTTTTTGGAAAAATAACATCTGATGGTGAAATAAATGCTCTACTGAACTCTTTTTTCAAATGATAATTTCCTAAACCAGAACGTAAAATTTCATAATTCTCAAAATTTTGTATGTAATAAAAACCCAAAGCTAGCAAATCTACTGGTAGCTCTTTCCAATCATTTTCTCTTTTAAAACGGCATTCATACTTTCGGAAAGATTGTTTGTTATTCCAGAATATAGGATCAAACATGCCGGGATATTTTTCAATTAACCATTTACCAGAGTGATTTTGAATTGCCTATATAGTGAATGAGAACCAAATTTGGATTACTGTCTAACCAATATAGAGCTATACGTTTAAAATCTGATGTACAACGAGGTCGCTTTCGACCAATTTTTGCTTCAGAGTCATGCTGATATCAACATGCCGATATTCAGTAAAGGTGACACGTGCTCACTTGTGACAACATAATTAGTCCACACGCCGACATTCCTTACATACTATGATGCGAGCGAAAAAATAAAATAATTATTAATCAATTAATATAATAATTCATACTTTAATAATGCAATCAAACATAAATAAAATAGAATAATTAATAATCATTACCTTATATGATATAGTGTATACGGTTGAAAATCTTTATAAAATTTAATATTAAGGGATAGATTCAAAAGCATTAAAGAGAATGTCGGTCTAGACTTTCCTATCTTATTTGAATGTTTTGCTCATTAATTTTATTACATATTACTTATTATCTACTATTTTTTTTATAAATTCTAGCATGAGTTCGATCACATTTATGTATTTTTACGTAAATTTTAGTTTGAAGTTAAATTTTTTATTTATTATTTTACACACAAGATAGGCTTCCGGGAAACATTTTTTTTGCTAATTTGAGGTTTGTATTTATATTTCTATATCATTTTATTTGTTAATGAATTGTCTTTCAGAATCATTTTCAGGATTTTGACCGGGCTTTAGATATTTTTGTGAATTTTAGTATCAAAGTGAAAATTTCACTTCAATATTTGTATACAAGGATGAGTTCCGGTCAATTTTTTGCCCTTTTATAGTAAAATATTTATTTTTGTCTTTATATCATATTATTTGTCATTTAAATGTCTTTAAGAGTCAATTGACAGACTTTGACCGGGCTTTTTATATTTTTGTGAATTTTAATTCAAAGTTGAAAATTTCACTTCAATATTTGTGTACAAGGGGTTCTTCCGGTCAACTTTTTGCCCTTTTATAGTAATACATTTATTTTTTTCTTTATATCATATTATTTGTCATTTAAATGTCTATAAGAGTCAATTTAAAGACTTTGACCGGGCTTTTTATATTTTTGTGAATTTTAATTCAAAGTTGAAAATTTCATTTCAATATTTGTGTACAAGGGGTTCTTCCG